>NC_089845.1:172790167-173090167 GCF_035609145.1 Eleutherodactylus coqui
CCTCGTCCCTCACATACTGGCTGCGGTGCTCCTACATAAACGATGGCCGCCCCTCGTCCCCCACATACTGGCTGCAGTGCTCCTACATAAACGATGGCCACCCCTCGTCCTGCACATACTGGCTGCGGTGCTCCTACATAAATGATGGCCGCCCCTCGTCCCACACATACTGGCTGCGGTGCTCCTACATAAACGATGGCCACCCCTCGTCCTGTACATACTGGCTGCGGTGCTCCTACATAAACGATGGCCGCCCCTCGTCCTGCACATACTGGCTGCGGTGCTCCTACATAAACGATGGCCGCCCCTCGTCCTGTACATACTGGCTGCGGTGCTCCTACATAAACGATGGCCGCCCCTCGTCCCCACATACTGGCTGCGGTGCTCCTACATAAACGATGGCCGCCCCTCGTCCCCCACATACTGGCTGCGGTGCTCCTACATAAATGATGGCCGCCCCTCGTCCCCCACATACTGGCTGCGGTGCTCCTACATAAACGATGGCCGCCCCTCGTCCCCCACATACTGGCTGCGGTGCTCCTACATAAACGATGGCCGCCCCTCGTCCCCCACATACTGGCTGCGGTGCTCCTACATAAACGATGGCGGCCCCTCGTCCCCCACATACTGGCTGCGGTGCTCCTACATAAACGATGGCGGCCCCTCGTCCCCCACATACTGGCTGCGGTGCTCCTACATAAGCGATGGCCGCCCCTCGTCCTGCTCATACTGGCTGCGGTGCTCCTACATAAACGATGGCCGCCCCTCGTCCCCCACATACTGGCTGCGGTGCTCCTACATAAACGATGGCCGCCCCTCGTCCTGCACATACTGGCTGCGGTGCTCCTACATAAACGATGGCCGCCCCTCGTCCTGCACATACTGGCTGCGGTGCTCCTACATAAACGATGGCCACCCCTCGTCCCCCACATACTGGCTGCGGTGCTCCTACATAAACGATGGCCGCCCCTCGTCCCCACATACTGGCTGCGGTGCTCCTACATAAACGATGGCCGCCCCTTGTCCCCCACATACTGGCTGCGGTGCTCCTACATAAACGATGGCCGCCCCTCGTCCCGCACATACTGGCTGCGGTGCTCCTACATAAACGATGGCCGCCCCTCGTCCCCCCACATACTGGCTGTGGTGCTCCTACATAAACGATGGCCGCCTGTCGTCCCATACATACTGGCTGCGGTGCTCCTACATAAACGATGGCCGCCCCTCGTCCCCCCACATACTGGCTGTGGTGCTCCTACATAAACGATGGCCGCCCCTCGTCCCCCACATACTGGCTGCGGTGCTCCTACATAAACGATGGCCGCCCCTCGTCCCCCACATACCGGGTGCGGTGCCCCTACATGAACGATGGCCGCCCCTCGTCCCCCACATACTGGCTGCGGTGCTCTTACATAAACGATGGCCGCTCCTTGTCCCCCACATACTGGCTGCGGTGCTCCTACATAAATGATGGCCGCCCCTCGTCCCCCACATACTGGCTGCGGTGCTCCTACATGAACGATGGCCGCCCCTCGTCTTGCTCATACTGGCTGCGGTGCTCCTACATAAACGATGGCCGCCCCTCGTCCCCCACATACTGGCTGCGGTGCTTCTACATAAACGATGGCCGCCCCTCGTCCCGCACATACTGGCTGCGGTGCTCCTACATAAACTAAGGCCTCCCCTCATCCCCCACATACTGGCTGCGGTGCTCCTACATAAACGATGGCCGCCCCTCGTCCCCCACATACTGGCTGCGGTGCTCCTACATAAACGATGGCCGCCCCTCGTCCCCCACATACTGGCTGCGGTGCTCCTACATAAATGATGGCCTCCCCTCATCCCCCACATACTGGCTGCGGTGCTCCTACATAAACGATGGCCGCCCCTCGTCCCCCACATACTGGCTGCGGTGCTCCTACATAAACGATGGCCGCCCCTCGTCCTGCACATACTGGCTGCGGTGCTCCTACATAAACGGTGGCCGCCCCTCGTCCCCCACATACTGGCTGTGGTGCTCCTACATAAACGATGGCCGCCCCTCGTCCCAAAACATACTGGCTGCGGTGCTCCTACATAAATGACGGCCGCCCCTCGTCCCCCACATACTGGCTGCGGTGCTCCTACATAAACGATGGCCGCCCCTCGTCCCGCACATACTGGCTGTGGTGCTCCTACATAAATGATGGCCGCCCCTCGTCCCCCACATACTGGCTGCGGTGCTCCTACATAAACGATGGCCGCCCCTCGTCCCCCACATACTGGCTGCGGTGCTCCTACATAAACGATGGCTGCCCCTCGTCCTGTATATACTGGCTGCGGTGCTCCTACATAAACGATGGCCGCCCCTCGTCCTGCACATACTGGCTGCGGTGCTCCTACATAAACGATGGCCACCCCTCGTCCCCACATACTGGCTGCGGTGCTCCTACATAAACGATGGCCGCCCCTCGTCCTGCACATACTGGCTGCGGTGCTCCTACATAAACGGTGGCCGCCCCTCGTCCCCCACATACTGGCTGCGGTGCTCCTACATAAACGATGGCCGCCCCTCGTCCCCCACATACTGGCTGTGGTGCTCCTACATAAACGATGGCCGCCCCTCGTCCCCCACATACTGGCTGTGGTGCTCCTACATAAATGATGGCCGCCCCTCGTCCCCCACATACTGGCTGCGGTGCTCCTACATAAACGATGGCCGCCCCTCGTCCTGCACATACTGGCTGCGGTGCTCCTACATAAACGATGGCCGCCCCTCGTCCCCACATACTGGCTGCGGTGCTCCTACATAAACGATGGCCGTCCCTCGTCCCACACATACTGGCTGCGGTGCTCCTACATAAACGATGGCCGCCCCTCGTCCCCCACATACTGGCTGCGGTGCTCCTACATAAACGATGGCCGCCCCTCGTCCTCCACATAGTGGCTGCGGTGCTTCTATATAAATGATGGCCGCCCCTCGTCCCCTGCACATACTGGCTGCGGTGCTCCTACATAAACGATGGCCGCCCCTCATCCCCCACATACTGGCTGCGGTGCTCCTACATAAACGATGGCCACCCCTCGTCCCCACATACTGGTTGCGGTGCTCCTACATAAACGATGGCCGCCCCTCGTCCCCCACATACTGGCTGCGGTGCTTCTACATAACCGATGGCCGCCCCTCGTCCTCCACATACTGGCTGCGGTGCTCCTACATAAACGATGGCCGCCCCTCGTCCCACACATACTGGCTGCGGTGCTCCTACATAAACGATGGCTGCCCCTCGTCCTGTATATACTGGCTGCGGTGCTCCTACATAAACGATGGCCGCCCCTCGTCCCCCACATACTGGCTGCGGTGCTTCTACATAACCGATGGCCGCCCCTCGTCCCCCACATACTGGCTGCGGTGCTCCTACATAAACGATGGCCGCCCCTCGTCCCACACATACTGGCTGCGGTGCTCCTACATAAACGATGGCCGCCCCTCGTCCCGCACATACTGGCTGCGGTGCTCCTACATAAACGATGGCCGCCCCTCGTCCTGTACATACCGGCTGCGGTGCTCCTACATAAACGATGGCCGCCCCTCATCCTGTACATACCGGCTGCGGTGCTCCTACATAAACGATGGCCGCCCCTCGTCCCACACATACTGGCTGCGGTGCTCTTATATAAACGATGGCCGCCCCTCGTCCTTTACATACTGGCTGCGGTGCTCCTACATAAATGATGGCCGCCCCTCGTCCTGCACATACTGGCTGCGGTGCTCCTACATAAACGATGGCCGCCCCTCGTCCCCCACATACTGGCTGCGGTGCTCCTACATAAACGATGGCCGCCCCTCGTCCCCCACTTACTGGCTGCGGTGCTCCTACATAAACGATGGCCGCCCCTCGTCCCCCACATACTGGCTGCGGTGCTCCTACATAAACGATGGCCGCCCCTCGTCCCCCACATACTGGCTGCGGTGCTCCTACATAAATGATGGCCGCCCCTCATCCCCCACATACTGGCTGCGGTGCTCCTACATAAACGATGGCCGCCCCTCGTCCCCCACATACTGGCTGCGGTGCTCCTACATAAACGATGGCCGCCCCTCGTCCCGCACATACTGGCTGCGGTGCTCCTACATAAACGATGGCCGCCCCTCGTCCTGCACATACTGGCTGCGGTGCTCCTACATAAACGATGGCCGCCCCTCGTCCTGCACATACTGGCTGCGGTGCTCCTACATAAACGATGGCCGCCCCTCGTCCCCCACATACTGGCTGCGGTGCTTCTACATAACCGATGGCCGCCCCTCGTCCCCCACATACTGGCTGCGGTGCCCCTACATAAACGATGGCCGCCCCTCGTCCCCCACATACTGGCTGCGGTGCTCCTACATAAACGATGGCCGCCCCTCGTCCTGCACATACTGGCTGCGGTGCTCCTACATAAACGATGGCCGCCCCTCGTCCTGTACATACTGGCTGCGGTGCTCCTACATAAACGACGGCCGCCCCTCGTCCCCCACATACTGGCTGCAGTGCTCCTACATATACGATGGCCGCCCCTCGTCCCCCACATACTGGCTGCAGTGCTCCTACATAAACGATGGCCGCCCCTCGTCCCCCACATACTGGCTGCGGTGCTCCTACATAAACGATGGCCGCCCCTCGTCCTGTACATACTGGCTGCGGTGCTCCTACATAAACGATGGCCGCCCCTCGTCCCCCACATACTGGCTGCGGTGCTCCTACATAAACGATGGCCGCCCCTCGTCCCCCACATACTGGCTGCGGTGCTCCTACATAAACGATGGCCGCCCCTCGTCCCCCACATACTGGCTGTGGTGCTCCTACATAAACGATGGCCGCCCCTCGTCCCCCACATACTGGCTGCGGTGCTCCTACATAAACGATGGCCGCCCCTCGTCCTGTACATACTGGCTGCGGTGCTCCTACATAAACGATGGCCGCCCCTCGTCCTGTACATACTGGCTGCGGTGCTCCTACATAAACGATGGCCGCCCCTCGTCCTGTACATACTGGCTGCGGTGCTCCTACATAAACGATGGCCGCCCCTCGTCCTGTACATACTGGCTGCGGTGCTCCTACATAAACGATGGCCGCCCCTCGTCCTGTACATACTGGCTGCGGTGCTCCTACATAAACGATGGCCGCCCCTCGTCCTGTACATACTGGCTGCGGTGCTCCTACATAAACGATGGCCGCCCCTCGTCCCCCACATACTGGCTGCGGTGCTTCTACATAACCGATGGCCGCCCCTCGTCCCACACATACTGGCTGTGGTGCTCCTACATAAACGATGGCCGCCCCTCGTCCCCCACATACTGTCTGTGGTGCTCCTACATAACCGATGGCCGCCCCTCATCCTGCACATACTGGCTGCGGTGCTCCTACATAAACGATGGCCGCCCCTCGTCCTGCACATACTGGCTGCGGTGCTCCTACATAAACGATGGCCGCCCCTCGTCCCCCACATACTGGCTGCGGTGCTCCTACATAAACGATGGCTGCCCCTCGTCCCCCACATACTGGCTGCGGTGCTCCTACATAAACGATGGCCGCCCCTCGTCCCCCACATACTGGCTGCGGTGCTTCTACATAACCGATGGCCGCCCCTCGTCCCCCACATACTGGCTGCGGTGCTCCTACATAAACGATGGCCGCCCCTCGTCCTGCACATACTGGCTGCGGTGCTCCTACATAAACGATGGCCCCCCCTCGTCCCCCACATACTGGCTGCGGTGCTCCTACATAAACGATGGCTGCCCCTCGTCCCCCACATACTGGCTGCGGTGCTCCTACATAAACGATGGCCGCCCCTCGTCCCCCACATACTGGCTGCGGTGCTCCTACATAAACGATGGCCGCCCCTCGTCCCCCACATACTGGCTGCGGTGCTCCTACATAAACGATGGCCGCCCCTCGTCCCCCACATACTGGCTGCGGTGCTCCTACATAAACGATGGCCGCCCCTCGTCCCCCACATACTGGCTGCGGTGCTCCTACATAAACGATGGCCGCCCCTCGTCCTGCACATACTGGCTGCGGTGCTCCTACATAAACGATGGCCGCCCCTCGTCCCTCACATACTGGCTGCGGTGCTCCTACATAAACGATGGCCGCCCCTCGTCCCCCACATACTGGCTGCGGTGCTCCTACATAAACGATGGCCGCCCCTCGTCCTGTACATACTGGCTGCGGTGCTCCTACATAAACGATGGCCGCCCCTCGTCCTGTACATACTGGCTGCGGTGCTGCTACATATACAATGGCCGCCCCTCGTCCTGTACATACTGGCTGCGGTGCTCCTACATAAACGATGGCCGCCCCTCGTCCCCCACATACTGGCTGCGGTGCTTCTACATAAACGATGGCCGCCCCCCGTCCCCCACATACTGGCTGCAGTGCTCCTACATAAACGATGGCCGCCCCTCGTCCTGTACATACTGGCTGCGGTGCTCCTACATAAACGATGGCCGCCCCTCGTCCTGCACATACTGGCTGCGGTGCTCCTACATAAACGATGGCCGCCCCTCGTCCCCCACATACTGGCTGCGGTGCTCCTACATAAACGATGGCCGCCCCTCGTCCCCCACATACTGGCTGCGGTGCTCCTACATAAACGATGGCCGCCCCTCGTCCCCCACATACTGGCTGCGGTGCTCCTACATAAACGATGGCCGCCCCTCGTCCCCCACATACTGGCTGCGGTGCTCCTACATAAACGATGGCCGCCCCTCGTCCTTTACATACTGTACAGCGGGGCGCCTGCAGGAGATTTCTCTCCCTCCCCTCCCCCACCCTCTCACCATTGGCTGAGCAGTGCGGCCGTTCATTACTGACCGGCTGCTATTTACACGGAGCGATCAGCTCACCATCCAGCGCCATATGCTGCATAAATGACGGACGATCAGCTGATCGCTCAGTGTAAACAGCAGCTGGTCAGTACTGAACAGCTGCTATGTTATGTTAATGGAGGGGTAGGGGAGCGAGAGAAATGCAGTGACACTAGCCCCCGTGCAGCAGCAGCACCGCAGTGAGTATGTGCGGGGAGGAGTGTCCGCCATCGTTTGTCCTGTCTAAATGGAGCTTAAGGCGGCGTCCTACTTGTAGAAGCAGTGAGCGGCTGGACTGCTTGTCTACATAACCTGCACCATTTACGGACTGCTCCATGAGGGAGGCGCAAAAATCACTGGGGTGAGCTCAGGTGACACGCGGATTGGAGGCAGAAACCCACCTCCCTTATAGTTTGACATGAGGCTGATGGTTTTGCTCCGTTTCTCCCCCTTGCTTTATACTGCAGCTCTATAGTTAATCATAATATGAAAGAAAGCAAAAAAAAATAAGTAGTTGTTGAAAAAAGCAGGAACTTACGGCGTTTCCAGCATCACCCGACAGACGCTGGCCATGGTGCTCAGGCAGTCCGTGGTGTTCTCTATCGGTAAGTTCTTGTTCTGTGGAGGGGGCAGGAAATCCAACAGGAGGAAAGAGGGAAAAAGACATAATTAGTCCCAAATCAACACTTGTAACACGATATACAGGACCTACCTGGACCGCATAACCTACTAGGACATGAGGATGCTATAAGGGGGAGGGGTCTCCTGCTCTGAACCCCTATCAGCCACAGACTGGCACCTGCTCTGGAGGACTTAATGCGTCTGTACGCTGTAAGGTCAGCCCTGTGACATCCCACGGCTGCAGCAGAGAAGCGGCAGGTGACTGCGGGGGCGAGCTGCACGGTCCTCTTACCTCCGATACAAACTTTGTTGTGGCGTCACTTAGGGTCTTCAGCATGGGCGTGGCCTCCGCGTAGAACAAGGACATCCTATTGGCCAGTTCATTATTTACTTCGTTTTCTCCCTCCGCCTAGAATAGAAGTTTGTGTAGAGGTGAAAACCTGCTGCATCCAGCGAACAGTCATCACATGACCGACAAGCCTACAGCACACGGCGGCCGCGGCGCAGCCATGTGGCCAACCGAGGGACAATGCTGGATTAACGAGAACCTGAAATCTCCAGAATAAACCAAACACCACCGTTTTCTGAGGGCATTGTTTGTGGTGATCTTCACAAAAATACAACAAAAAACCAGCGTGGTTACCGTACGTAAATATGCGTTAGTGAGGCCGACCTCGACTGCTCTTATGTGGGCTGCGGAAACGTATATAAACCAAACCTAAACGCTAAGTACCACAAGCGGTAATTAACCCCGAACCTTCCGCCTGTTATGAGTTTTCACGACAAAGTAATTTTTCCAAATCTTATGGTTGCGATCCAGTAACGACGGTTTATTTTTCACCAATATCGCCGTATTTAGGCCGGTTTAATGTACTGCTTAACTTTTTTTTTAACCCCAAAGACGGTTCTTGGGGATTTTTATCTTCACTTGTCAAAAATCATAAATGAGTAGTTTTGCACCAAAACGGCGGTATGAGGGGTGTTTTTTGCGCGGCGAGCCGTAGTTCTTACTGGCACCATTTTAGGTCCATATAATGTATTGTAGAAGTTTTATTCATTTTTTTTTGGAAAGCAGGAAAAAAAATATCCTGCTTTTCTTTAACGGCATTAATCACTGTTTTAGGTTTTTCCACTATTGAACAATAAACCCTCTTTTTTAGAAGTCCCAGAACTGCTGTATCCACAGACGGAGCCAGGTCACGGCTTCTGTTTTGCATGACAACCTAATTTTTATTGACACAATTTGGGGGTAAATATGGCTCTTTTGATTACTTTTACTGTGCATTAGAAGGCAAAATGAAAAAAAAATAGCTTTTTGGCTAATAGAATCCTAGATGGGACCTCCGGGGTCATAGGCTCCTCCGGGGTCATCGGGTCCAACCCCTGCTCAGTGCAGGATCACTAGATCATCCCAGACAGATGTCTGTCCGCCTCTGAAGACTTCCATTGCAGGAGAACTCCCCACCTCCCATGGCAACCTGTTCCACTCCGTAAAAGGGGATAATGACCTCACGTGATCTAGACTCTATGCTTCTCTTAATACATCCCAGAATTGTGTTTGCCTTTTTGGCTGCTGCATCACATTGTCGACTCATGTTCAGTCTATGATCTATTAGTATACCCAAGTCTTTTTCACATGTGCTGCTGCTTAGCCCAATTCCTCCAATTCTGTATGTGCTTTTTTCATTTTTCTTGCCCAGATGTAGGACTTTGCATTTCTCCTTATTAAATACCATTCTGTTAGTCGCCGCCCACTGTGCAAGCTTTTCTAGATCTTTTTGAATACTCTGTCTCTCTTCCCTAATGTTAGCTATCTCTGTATCAGCTATTGTGTCTTTTGACTCCAGGTCTTCTTTTGCCACTTATCTGTCCAAGCATTATAGATTTTCTAGCGACTCTGCTCGCATTACATGGCCAAAATACGCGAGTCTGAGCCCAGTCATCCCGCCCTCCGCGAATCTGAGCCCAGTCATCCCGCCCTCCGCGAGTCTGAGCCCAGTCATCCCGCCCTCCGCGAGTCTGAGCCCAGTCATCCCGCCCTCCGCGAGTCTGAGCCCAGTCATCCCGCCCTCCGCGAGTCTGAGCCCAGTCATCCCGCCCTCCGCGAGTCTGAGCCCAGTCATCCCGCCCTCCGCGAGTCTGAGCCCAGTCATCCCGCCCTCCGCGAGTCTGAGCCCAGTCATCCCGCCCTCCGCGAGTCTGAGCCCAGTCATCCCGCCCTCCGCGAGTCTGAGCCCAGTCATCCCGCCCTCCGCGAGTCTGAGCCCAGTCATCCCGCCCTCCGCGAGTCTGAGCCCAGTCATCCCGCCCTCCGCGAGTCTGAGCCCAGTCATCCCGCCCTCCGCGAGTCTGAGCCCAGTCATCCCGCCCTCCGCGAGTCTGAGCCCAGTCATCCCGCCCTCCGCGAGTCTGAGCCCAGTCATCCCGCCCTCCGCGAGTCTGAGCCCAGTCATCCCGCCCTCCGCGAGTCTGAGCCCAGTCATCCCCGCCCTCCGCGAGTCTGAGCCCAGTCATCCCCGCCCTCCGCGAGTCTGAGCCCAGTCATCCAGCCCTCCGCGAGTCTGAGCCCAGTCATCCAGCCCTCCGCGAGTCTGAGCCCAGTCATCCAGCCCTCCGCGAGTCTGAGCCCAGTCATCCCCGCCCTCCGCGAGTCTGAGCCCAGTCATCCCGCCCTCCGCGAGTCTGAGCCCAGTCATCCTGCCCTCCGCGAGTCTGAGCCCAGTCATCCCGCCCTCCGCGAGTCTGAGCCCAGTCATCCCGCCCTCCGCGAGTCTGAGCCCAGTCATCCTGCCCTCCCCGCGAGTCTGAGCCCGGTCATCCTGCCCTCCAGTGATATATTGGGTCTTCTACGACTCAGGACTTCTGTTTGTTACTCTTGCTGTCCAGGGCATACACAGCAGCTTTCGCCAGCAGCTCCAACACATCAATCCTCCTATCAGCTTCCCTCGCAGTCCCGCTCTCACCTCCATACGTGGCTCGGGGGTAAACGGTGGTTTGCACTATACTGCATTTAGTTGCTATACCGATATCCCTACGTCTCCAGATTGCGTCCATGTTTACCATCGCGCTTCGCCCCAATGCCATCCTATGTTTTATCTCTGCCATAGATTCTCCAGCCTGGTCAACTTTTTGAGCCACGGAAGATCAAGTCTCGCACGAAATATAAGTCCCCCCCAACAGCCGGCATTCGGGTCCCTCGCGCCGGTCTTCGTCGCTACTGCAGGCTCCCCTGTCCTCCGGCACGCCGACAGAGCAGTTCTTCCTGGTAAGGGCTTGAATACCCTGCCTCCAGCAAGCGGTTGCTCTGACTGGTTCTTCGAATGCCGCATCAGCCAATCAGAGCCAGCCCTCGATTAACCAATCTCAGCCTTTTCAATTATGTCATTTAAGACACTGTGCAAAAATATAAGAAAGTGTGTTATTTTTGGGGACACACGGTAACATAGCGGCACGTGCAGGTATTCTCGCGCCCGTCAGACTCTTATGGCTGCCGTAATAGGCGGCAGCATGGAGCGGTTACACGGTAATGGACGGATAGTAAAGTGTACAGAACACCAGAAGTGGCGCCAGCCGTTCCTTACTGGGACGTTGTTAATCCGCATGCGGCTCAAGGTTCTTCTGTAATAGCTGAAGTCATTCTGGATCGCAGGATTCGTCATCTGGAGGAAAAGACGCCAAATCAGCAGATGAGGTAATAAATAGAACACAAATAGGGGGCGGACAGCAATAAGGGGCTCCGGGATGAAGCAAGACATTGTAATACCCCTTATTAGTGAATTCGGATCCTCATCTATTGGGCAACAGCAGTTATGAAAAGCACCCCCCTCTCTGGTGACCCACCCTGTCCTACAGCACACAGACATCCCATGGGTGTGAATGGTCACTGTGTAATACTTCATGTCTCCTGTGGGGGTGCTGCAGGGAAACCTAACACTTATGCTAGAGCTGATCGCTGGGGGTCCCAGCAGAACACTTTGTGATTAGCTTATTGTCAGTGGACCCTTCTAAGGAGTGGAGAGCCCCTTTAACTGGGCGGACATGAGATGAGCGAATATGAGGAGTGGGAGTACATATATACTACACATGATGCAGCAAGAGGCCCCTCTTATGCCCGGCTTGTATTACCTCCTGCTGGCACATACCAGGCATTTTCACAAGGGGAGATAAATCTTTTTGGCACGACTTGCACCATTGAACTAGACTACATTCAGACGCTGCGCTCAAGTCCTGGTAACAATCACAACTTGCCTGCAACATCTGAAGGAACCCCAAGAAGAAAAGGTGTCCAAAGGGAATGGATTACCGCTATAGAGGTGCTAATTAAAACATTACATATTTATTTATTTCTATGATCTGCAGCTGAGAAGCTTCCTCTACAGAACAGGAAATGTCAGACTGTTATTAGGCTTAGTAGTCAGTGTGCAGGGAGGGGAGGAGGGGAGCTGTGACTATTGTGAATGGTGGATCCTGTGTTATCCATATATAGGTGTCTCCTCTCAGTGTAATCCTGTCTGTACAGGGAGGGGAGGAGGTGAGCTGTGACTATTGTGAATGGTGGGTCCTCTGTTATCTATATATAGGTGTCTCCTCTCAGTGTAATCCTGTCTGTACAGGGAGGGGAAGAGGTGAGCTGTAACTATTGGGAATGGTGGGTCCTCTGTTATCTATATATAGGTGTCTCCTCTCAGTGTAATCCTGTCTGTACAGGGAGAGGAGGAGGTGAGCTGTGACTATTGTGAACGGTGGGTCCCCTGTTATCTATATATAGGTGGCTCCTCTCAGTGTAATCCTGCCTGTGCAGGGAGGGGAGGAGGTGAGCTGTGACTATTGTGTATGGTGGGTCCTGTGTTATCTATATATAGGTGGCTCCTCTCAGTGTAATCCTGCCTATGTAGGGAGGGGAGGAGGGGAGCTGTGACTATTGTGAACGGTGGGTCCCCTGTTATCTATATATAGGTGGCTCCTCTCAGTGTAATCCTGCCTATGTAGGGAGGGGAGGAGGGGAGCTGTGAGTATTGTGAATGGTGGATCCTGTGTTATCCATATATAGGTGTCTCCTCTCAGTGTAATCCTGCCTGTACAGGGAGGGGAGGAGGTGATCTGTGACTATTGTGAATGGGGGGTCCTGTGTTATCTATATATAGGTGTCTCCTCTCAGTGTAATCCTGCCTGTACAGGGAGGGGAGGAGGTAAGCTGTTCAGTGCTCCCGTTGATCTCTGTTGCTTTAGACAACAGTGCCATGCAGTAGGCATGAGGGGTATTGCCAATCATGACCCGGTAACTCTCTACCAAAAATGCGTTACAACCAAATGTGAGTGGATATTATATACACCCACATGGACATTGGCGTCCGCACCGCCTTCCTGGTCCCAGAAGTCCTCATGCTGGACACGTGTCCGCTACGCGACTGCAGTAGGCAGTGACTGGCTGCAGCATTCATGCGGCATGTGATCGGTAACGGAGAGGAGAAGCGGCAGGATATCACATTTCATGTATTTTACCTTGAGTTCATCAAAACGGAGAGTGAAGTGAAGGATTTCGGCAAACTGTTTGGCAAGAGCCTGCTCTCGCTCCAGGTGCTGCGTTGGGGAATAGGGAGTACTAGTGAGCGCCCCCAGGAGACCGCGCAATGCCGCTTCTACACAGGACAAACATAGTATAAGACCTTGCACAAACACCCAAATCACAGACATATGACAGCACATAGTGCTACAACACCGACCTCTACAGACAGACCCCAACAGCCCTTCATACGACTCCAGTGGCTGGCACCAGTGTCAGAGACGGTACAAACATTACCTATCCTGTATTATACCCCAGAGCTGCACTCACTATTCTGCTGCTGGTGGAGTCACTGTGTACATACATTACTTATCCTGTACTGACCCTGAGTTACATCCTGTATTATACTGCAGAGCTGCACTCACTATTCTGCTGGTGGAGTCACTGTGTACATACATTACTTATCCTGTACTGATCCTGAGTTACATCCTGTATTATACTCCAGAGCTGCACTCACTATTCTGCTGGTGGAGTCACTGTGTACATACATTACTTATCCTGTACTGATCCTGAGTTACATCCTGTATTATACTCCAGAGCTGCACTCACTATTCTGCTGGTGGTGGAGTCACTGTGTACATACATTACTTATCCTGTACTGATCCTGAGTTACATCCTGTATTATACCCCAGAGCTGCACTCACTATTCTGCTGCTGGTGGAGTCACTGTGTACATACATTACTTATTCTGTACTGCTCCTGAGTTACATCCTGTATTATACCCCAGAGCTGCACTCACTATTCTGCTGCTGGTGGAGTCACTGTGTACAAACCTTACTTATCCTGTACTGCTCCTGAGTAACATCCTGTATTATACTCCAGAGCTGCACTCACTATTCTGCTGGTGGGGTCACTGTGTACATACATTACTTATCCTGTACTGATCCTGAGTTACATCCTGTATTATACTCCAGAGCTGCACTCACTATTCTGCTGGTGGAGTCACTGAGTACATACATTACTTATCCTGTACTATACCCCAGAGCTGCACTCACTATTCTGCTGGTGGAGTCACTGTGTACATACATTACTTATCCTGTACTGATCCTGAGTTACATCCTGTATTATACTGCAGAGCTGCACTCACTATTCTGCTGGTGGAGTCACTGTGTACATACATTACTTATCCTGTACTGCTCCTGAGTTACATCCTGTATTATACCCCAGAGCTGCACTCACTATTCTGCTGGTGGAGTCACTGTGTACATACATTACTTATCCTGTACTATACCCCAGAGCTGCACTCACTATTCTGCTGGTGGAGTCACTGTGTACATACATTACTTATCCTGTACTGCTCCTGAGTTACATCCTGTATTATACCCCAGAGCTGCACTCACTATTCTGCTGGTGGAGTCACTGTGTACATACATTACTTATCCTGTACTGATCCTGAGTTACATCCTGTACTATACTCCAGAGCTGCACTCACTATTCTGCTGGTGGAGTCACTGTGTACATACATTACTTATCCTGTACTGCTCCTGAGTTACATCCTGTATTATACTCCAGAGCTGCACTCACTATTGTGCTGGTGGTGTCACTGTGTACATACACTACTTATCCTGTACTGACCCTGAGTTACATGCTGTATTATACTCCAGAGCTGCACTCACTATTGTGCCGGCACCTAATCTTAAGAGTTAGGGAAACAACTGATCATGCGCTCCCATAAAGGTTTCATATGGCCAATAACGTACCGAGTCTCTGTGAGAATTCATAGAACTTCTTCAGTTTTCCGACCAGCGGGACGACGGCCCCCCAGGCCTTCTCCTGTAGCTTCTCATCAGTAGCGTGCTGTATGGCCTGCAGAGACAGAAGCCGAGGTGGAATACTACAGCAAGGGGCGAAACAATGCTAAGCAACTGGGAGGTTTTATTGTGCGCCGTCCGACCCACCAGGGCCCCCGATACCGGGGGGGGGGGGGGGGGGGCGCTGTCCGACCCACCCGGGCACTGTCCGAGCCCTGATACAGTGATGTAAATAACGCCGCTATATTGAAGCCATTAGTAGCATGCGCAGCAGACCAACACCGAAGTACCAGCACTGCAGTGCCACCTTGGAGGTATTCGCTAACGAGGCCTCTGCTTTCTCATCTTCATTTGTTTTCACATCAATGAGAGTCATATTACATGAAGGCTCAATCTGTTCAATGCTTTGTGAGCAAGCATCGGCATAGTCTCATGCGCCATTCTTACGTTAGGCAGTCTGAAGACAACATGGCGGAGTCTGCAAGAGATTTCACTGCAAAGGAGAGTAAGCAGCGACAAAGTTCCAGTTTCTGAAAGGGTGTCCGCCAAAGACATTCCGGTGACATGGCGAAACATCGGGTGAGGAATGCCCGCATACTCCACCATGAAAACTGAGCCGCCATATTTAAAACCGGCCACGATGAAGCGGTTGCAGGAGACCTCCAGTGGTGGCCCATCCAGAAGTACAGACGCCATCTAGGATCGCCGAGGCTCAGAGTTTCTCCATAACTCACCATCATCTGGACAGCAGGTAAGTGTCCGCCAACTGGACCCCAAAGCTTTTGTCAGCAGATGTAACATGCCCAGGCGCGGCCCCCCGGGGACTCTACAGCGTTCCGGCAGGTCTCACTAGTGATAATGGATGGGAGGTGCGTTATATACTATCCTGAGTCCTAGGCACAGCGGTGCTTCACATCCTAAGACGTTCAGAAGTCGTCATCCAAGGCCACGGGGTCTGTCGGCTGCTTGTGGACGACCTAACCGAGGGGTCTTCCATCACGGCTGGAGATGACTCCTTCTACGCGAAGCAGTAAGTCATTTGCATAAAATGAGCAACGAACAAGACGTGAAGGAATTGTCATTGGTTGTACAATCGCTGGCCAATCATCGCTCACACGCGCGTCATCCAACCACTTTATGAAGCGTGCTCACACAACACCTCTGGATTAATTGACCGAGCGAGAAGTTGAGCCAAGGTGTCGTGTTCTTGCATGAATACCCCAGCCAGAGCAGATTGGTTGAGGGGGACGTCGGGGTGGGGACCACCCTCCTTATTCACCTGATCCGGCCCCCTCGGACAACAGCTGTTTCCCGATATGAAGAAACAACTCAACGGAACCAAATTTGTCTCCATTTCTGATGCAATTGCAGCGGCCGGCGCCCAACCAAAGACATCAATCGGGCCGAGTCAGAAGAGCACCGATGTCCATGGGGACCGCAGAGTCATGGAAAGCCAAGGACCTCTCAGCGCCCCCTTCAGTTACTGTTACAACAGTACTGTGTGCCGACCAGCGCCCCCTACAGCACACAATGCATGCTGGGAAGACCTGCTGCGGATCAGCCACCATCTGCACCAGGAGGCGGAGCTCTGAATTTCTGGATTCCGAGGTGCGGTGACGCCACCCACGGGTTAGTCTCATTTAATGGCGCTACGTCACACGTGGGCATCCATGGCTCCTCTGAGGAATCCGCAGCAAGAAGGGACAGCCATGACTTTCCTGTAACGTGGATTCCCCATGGTGTCGTGCTGCCGTTCCAATGAAGGCCATGTGAGCGCGGCCTTATCACTTCAGTCGCCGGCAGGTAGCTGCAGGGGAGCCGTCTACGCCAATCCCTACAGTACAGTCAGAACGCATCAGCGCTGCTGTGTGCCTGGCAGTGCCAAGGGCAAGGAAACTACTAGATGCAGATGCAAGGAGCATGAACTGCACTCAGCTATCTGGCACTGCGTTACATCACATCTTATACTCCAGTCACATCCAAAGCTGCAGTTACACTTTTTCATCTGCCTGCCAGAATACTTTGTCGCTGTTTCCGTGTTCTTACCTACCTGTTCTGCATCAAATGTAAACCACATTAGAACCATACAGGGGCGTCACCATACAGGACCTTACTAGGACCAAACAGGGGCGTCACCATACAGGACCTTACTAGGACCATACAGGGGCGTCACCATACAGGACCTTACTAGGACCAAACAGGGGCGTCACCATACAGGACCTTACTAGGACCATACAGGGGCGTCACCATACAGGACCTTACTAGGACCAAACAGGGGCGTCACGAATCAGGACCTTACTAGGACCATACAGGGGCGTCACCATACAGGACCTTAATAGGACCACACAGGACCTTACTAGGACCATACAGGGGCGTCACCATACAGGACCTTACTAGGACCATACAGGGGCGTCACCATACAGGACCTTACTAGGACCATACAGGGGCGTCACCATACAGGACCTTACTAGGACCAAACAGGGGCGTCACCATACAGGACCTTACTAGGACCATACAGGGGCGTCACCATACAGGACCTTACTAGGACCATACAGGGGCGTCACCATACAGGACCTTACTAGGACCAAACAGGGGCGTCACCATACAGGACCTTACTAGGACCAAACACGGGGCGTCACCATACAGGACCTTACTAGGACCATACAGGACCTTACTAGGACCATACAGGGGCGTCACCATACAGGACCTTACTAGGACCATACAGGGGCGTCACCATACAGGACCTTACTAGGACCATACAGGGGCGTCACCATACAGGACCTTACTAGGACCATACAGGGGCGTCACCATACAGGACCTTACTAGGACCATACAGGGGCGTCACCATACAGGACCTTACTAGGACCAAACACGGGGCGGCACAATACAGGAGCTTACTAGGACCATACAGGGGCGTCACCATACAGGACCTTACTAGGACCAAACAGGGGCGTCACCATACAGGACCTTACTAGGACCAAACAGGGGCGTCACCATACAGGACCTTACTAGGACCAAACAGGGGCGTCACCATACAGGACCTTACTAGGACCATACAGGGGCGTCACAATACAGGACCTTACTAGGACCAAACAGGGGGCGTCACCATACAGGACCTTACTAGGACCAAACAGGGGGCGTCACCATACAGGACCTTACTAGGACCAAACAGGGGCGTCACCATACAGGACCTTACTAGGACCAAACAGGGGCGTCACCATACAGGACCTTACTAGGACCAAACAGGGGCGTCACCATACAGGACATTACTAGGACCATACAGGGGGCGTCACGAATCAGGACCTTACTAGGACCAAACAGGGGGCGTCACCATACAGGACCTTACTAGGACCATACAGGGGCGTCACCATACAGGACCTTACTAGGACCATACAGGGGCGTCACCATACAGGACCTTACTAGGACTAAACAGGGGGCGTCACCACACAGGACCTTACTAGGACCAAACAGGGGGCGTCACGAATCAGGACCTTACTAGGACCAAACAGGGGGAGTCACAATACAGGACCTTACTAGGACCAAACAGGGGCGTCACGAATCAGGACCTTACTAGGACCAAACAGGGGGCGTCACCATACAGGACCTTACTAGGACCATACAGGGGCGTCACCATACAGGACCTTACTAGGACCAAACAGGGGGCGTCACGAATCAGGACCTTACTAGGACCAAACAGGGGGCGTCACGAATCAGGACCTTACTAGGACCAAACAGGGGCGTCACCATACAGGGGCGTCACCATACAGGACCTTACTAGGACCAAACAGGGGCGTCACCATACAGGGGCGTCACCATACAGGACCTTACTAGGACCAAACAGGGGCGTCACCATACAGGGGCGTCACCATACAGGACCTTACTAGGACCAAACAGGGGCGTCACCATACAGGGGCGTCACCATACAGGACCTTACTAGGACCAAACAGGGGCGTCACCATACAGGACCTTACTAGGACCATACAGGGGCGTCACCATACAGGACCTTACTAGGACCATACAGGGGCGTCACCATACAGGACCTTACTAGGACCAAACAGGGGCGTCACCATACAGGACCTTACTAGGACTAAACAGGGGGCGTCACCATACAGGACCTTACTAGGACCATACAGGGGCGTCACCATACAGGACCTTACTAGGACCAAACAGGGGCGTCACCATACAGGACCTTACTAGGACTAAACAGGGGGCGTCACCATACAGGACCTTACTAGGACTAAACAGGGGGCGTCACCATACAGGACCTTACTAGGACCAAACAGGGGCGTCACCATACAGGACCTTACTAGGACCAAACAGGGGCGTCACCATACAGGACCTTACTAGGACCAAACAGGTGCGTCACGAATCAGGACCTTACTAGGACCAAACAGGGGCGTCACCATACAGGACCTTACTAGGACCAAACAGGGGCGTCACCATACAGGACCTTACTAGGACCATACAGGGGCGTCACCATACAGGACCTTACTAGGACCAAACAGGGGCGTCACCATACAGGACCTTACTAGGACTAAACAGGGGGCGTCACCATACAGGACCTTACTAGGACCAAACAGGGGCGTCACCATACAGGACCTTACTAGGACCAAACAGGGGCGTCACCATACAGGACCTTACTAGGACCAAACAGGTGCGTCACGAATCAGGACCTTACTAGGACCAAACAGGGGCGTCACCATACAGGACCTTACTAGGACCAAACGGGCGTCACCATACAGGACCTTACTAGGACCAAACAGGGGCATCACCATACAGGACCTTACTAGGACCAAACAGGGGCGTCACCATACAGGACCTTACTAGGACCATACAGGGGCGTCACAATACAGGACCTTACTAGGACCAAACAGGGGCGTCACCATACAGGACCTTACTAGGACCAAACAGGGGGCGTCACCATACAGGACCTTACTAGGACCAAACCGGGGGCGTCACGAATCAGGACCTTACTAGGACCATACAGGGGGCGTCACCATACAGGACCTTACTAGGACCAAACAGGGGCGTCACCATACAGGACCTTACTAGGACCAAACAGGTGCGTCACGAATCAGGACCTTACTAGGACCAAACAGGGGCGTCACCATACAGGACCTTACTAGGACCAAACGGGCGTCACCATACAGGACCTTACTAGGACCAAACAGGGGCATCACCATACAGGACCTTACTAGGACCAAACAGGGGCGTCACCATACAGGACCTTACTAGGACCATACAGGGGCGTCACAATACAGGACCTTACTAGGACCAAACAGGGGCGTCACCATACAGGACCTTACTAGGACCAAACAGGGGGCGTCACCATACAGGACCTTACTAGGACCAAACAGGGGGCGTCACGAATCAGGACCTTACTAGGACCATACAGGGGCGTCACCATACAGGACCTTACTAGGACCATACAGGGGCGTCACCATACAGGACCTTACTAGGACCAAACAGGGGCGTCACCATACAGGGGCGTCACCATACAGGACCTTACTAGGACCAAACAGGGGCGTCACCATACAGGACCTTACTAGGACCATACAGGGGCGTCACCATACAGGACCTTACTAGGACCATACAGGGGCGTCACCATACAGGACCTTACTAGGACCAAACAGGGGCGTCACCATACAGGACCTTACTAGGACTAAACAGGGGGCGTCACCATACAGGACCTTACTAGGACCATACAGGGGCGTCACCATACAGGACCTTACTAGGACCAAACAGGGGCGTCACCATACAGGACCTTACTAGGACTAAACAGGGGGCGTCACCATACAGGACCTTACTAGGACTAAACAGGGGGCGTCACCATACAGGACCTTACTAGGACCAAACAGGGGCGTCACCATACAGGACCTTACTAGGACCAAACAGGGGCGTCACCATACAGGACCTTACTAGGACCAAACAGGTGCGTCACGAATCAGGACCTTACTAGGACCAAACAGGGGCGTCACCATACAGGACCTTACTAGGACCAAACAGGGGCGTCACCATACAGGACCTTACTAGGACCATACAGGGGCGTCACCATACAGGACCTTACTAGGACCAAACAGGGGCGTCACCATACAGGACCTTACTAGGACTAAACAGGGGGCGTCACCATACAGGACCTTACTAGGACCAAACAGGGGCGTCACCATACAGGACCTTACTAGGACCAAACAGGGGCGTCACCATACAGGACCTTACTAGGACCAAACAGGTGCGTCACGAATCAGGACCTTACTAGGACCAAACAGGGGCGTCACCATACAGGACCTTACTAGGACCAAACGGGCGTCACCATACAGGACCTTACTAGGACCAAACAGGGGCATCACCATACAGGACCTTACTAGGACCAAACAGGGGCGTCACCATACAGGACCTTACTAGGACTATACAGGGGCGTCACAATACAGGACCTTACTAGGACCAAACAGGGGCGTCACCATACAGGACCTTACTAGGACCAAACAGGGGGCGTCACCATACAGGACCTTACTAGGACCAAACAGGGGGCGTCACGAATCAGGACCTTACTAGGACCATACAGGGGGCGTCACCATACAGGACCTTACTAGGACCAAACAGGGGCGTCACCATACAGGACCTTACTAGGACCAAACAGGTGCGTCACGAATCAGGACCTTACTAGGACCAAACAGGGGCGTCACCATACAGGACCTTACTAGGACCAAACTGGCGTCACCATACAGGACCTTACTAGGACCAAACAGGGGCATCACCATACAGGACCTTACTAGGACCAAACAGGGGCGTCACCATACAGGACCTTACTAGGACCATACAGGGGCGTCACAATACAGGACCTTACTAGGACCAAACAGGGGCGTCACCATACAGGACCTTACTAGGACCAAACAGGGGGCGTCACCATACAGGACCTTACTAGGACCAAACAGGGGGCGTCACGAATCAGGACCTTACTAGGACCATACAGGGGCGTCACCATACAGGACCTTACTAGGACCATACAGGGGCGTCACCATACAGGACCTTACTAGGACCAAACAGGGGCGTCACCATACAGGGGCGTCACCATACAGGACCTTACTAGGACCAAACAGGGGCGTCACCATACAGGACCTTACTAGGACCATACAGGGGCGTCACCATACAGGACCTTACTAGGACCATACAGGGGCGTCACCATACAGGACCTTACTAGGACCAAACAGGGGCGTCACCATACAGGACCTTACTAGGACTAAACAGGGGGCGTCACCATACAGGACCTTACTAGGACCATACAGGGGCGTCACCATACAGGACCTTACTAGGACCAAACAGGGGCGTCACCATACAGGACCTTACTAGGACTAAACAGGGGGCGTCACCATACAGGACCTTACTAGGACTAAACAGGGGGCGTCACCATACAGGACCTTACTAGGACCAAACAGGGGCGTCACCATACAGGACCTTACTAGGACCAAACAGGGGCGTCACCATACAGGACCTTACTAGGACCAAACAGGTGCGTCACGAATCAGGACCTTACTAGGACCAAACAGGGGCGTCACCATACAGGACCTTACTAGGACCAAACAGGGGCGTCACCATACAGGACCTTACTAGGACCATACAGGGGCGTCACCATACAGGACCTTACTAGGACCAAACAGGGGCGTCACCATACAGGACCTTACTAGGACTAAACAGGGGGCGTCACCATACAGGACCTTACTAGGACCAAACAGGGGCGTCACCATACAGGACCTTACTAGGACCAAACAGGGGCGTCACCATACAGGACCTTACTAGGACCAAACAGGTGCGTCACGAATCAGGACCTTACTAGGACCAAACAGGGGCGTCACCATGCAGGACCTTACTAGGACCAAACGGGCGTCACCATACAGGACCTTACTAGGACCAAACAGGGGCATCACCATACAGGACCTTACTAGGACCAAACAGGGGCGTCACCATACAGGACCTTACTAGGACCATACAGGGGCGTCACAATACAGGACCTTACTAGGACCAAACAGGGGCGTCACCATACAGGACCTTACTAGGACCAAACAGGGGGCGTCACCATACAGGACCTTACTAGGACCAAACAGGGGGCGTCACGAATCAGGACCTTACTAGGACCATACAGGGGGCGTCACCATACAGGACCTTACTAGGACCAAACAGGGGTGTCACCATACAGGACCTTACTAGGACCAAACAGGTGCGTCACGAATCAGGACCTTACTAGGACCAAACAGGGGCGTCACCATACAGGACCTTACTAGGACCAAACGGGCGTCACCATACAGGACCTTACTAGGACCAAACAGGGGCATCACCATACAGGACCTTACTAGGACCAAACAGGGGCGTCACCATACAGGACCTTACTAGGACCATACAGGGGCGTCACAATACAGGACCTTACTAGGACCAAACAGGGGCGTCACCATACAGGACCTTACTAGGACCAAACAGGGGGCGTCACCATACAGGACCTTACTAGGACCAAACAGGGGGCGTCACGAATCAGGACCTTACTAGGACCATACAGGGGCGTCACCATACAGGACCTTACTAGGACCATACAGGGGCGTCACCATACAGGACCTTACTAGGACCAAACAGGGGCGTCACCATACAGGACCTTACTAGGACCAAACAGGGGGCGTCACGAATCAGGACCTTACTAGGACCATACAGGGGCGTCACCATACAGGACCTTACTAGGACCATACAGGGGCGTCACCATACAGGACCTTACTAGGACCAAACAGGGGCGTCACAAGCGGCGAATAGGTTGCTGTAGAAAAACGCGCTGAAATAAAATGTTTGCGTTTGTCATGTTTTTGCTTTTAACCAAAACCTGACAAATTGTTCGCTTTTTTTTCCAACGCAGATTTTTTGCAGCAGCTTCTAATAACCCAGCGGTGTAACTGCAGCAGTAAAGCCATGGACTCTACAGGACGACTACTGCCACCTACAGCTGAGCCACAGAGCGCACGCTCCGGGGATGGGCGCTAAACAAGGAGCTGCCACGGCCTGCAGCCCAAAAACAAGCAGAATTACCAACAGCTGTGAATGTGACTGGAGCGTAAGATCAGACTAACCTGAGAGCAACACAAAGCACACACAATACAGGGGCCCCGTAAACCTCCAGTAAGACCCCAAATAACCTGCACCTCAGGGACATCAGTCCATCGGGGCACAAAGCAGAAGTCATCGGGAATCCATCTCATCAGCTTTAAAAGTGACAGGAGGAGCTACCAGAGCCCTGCAGAATACCCTCCAGCATCAGGACCGGAAGAACAGGAGGAGCTACCAGAGCCCTGCAGAATACCCTCCAGCATCAGGACCGGAGGAACAGGAGCAGCTACCAGAGCCCCACAGAATACCCTCCAACATCAGGATCAGAGGGACAGGAGGAGCTACCAGAGCCCCACAGAATACCATCCAGCATCAGGACCGGAGGAACAGGAGGAGCTACCAGAGCCCTACAGAATACCATCCAGCATCAGGACCGGAGGAACAGGAGGAGCTACCAGAGCCCTACAGAATACCATCCAGCATCAGGACCGGAGGAACAGGAGCAGCTACCAGAGCCCCACAGAATACCCTCCAACATCAGGATCAGAGGGACAGGAGGAGCTACCAGAGCCCTACAGAATACCATCCAGCATCAGGACCGGAGGAACAGGAGGAGCTACCAGAGCCCCACAGAATAACCTCCAGCATCAGGACCGGAGGAACTACCAGAGTCCCACAGATCTGCCCTAGACTGGCTACTGATCACACTGTTATACAGCCTGTTTGGGTTTTCGGGAGGACACCAGATTTGGGATGTCCGCACAGAGGGGCGCAGCGTCACACGGGCTGATGTGAAGGGTCTGGAGACGCTGCGGTTCCTTGAGATCCGATGGGACATCTAAGTGCTCCCTTCATATTTCCGTGTAACAGACTTCCTGTTGGGCACTTACCTCTCGGATCTCCAGGCCGGCCCCCCGGTAGGACTGTAGGTCATCCAGGATCCCCTCGGCGTCCCTCAGGACTACGTTCACCTGACTATAGATGTCTTTCTCGGACTCCGTAGGTTGAGCATCTAGACGGCAGGAAAGCAGAACGTTAATGACAGTACGAAGACAAGCCAGCAGGAGGCGACAGAGACATGGCGGAAGCAAAGCGACTGCGACCCGCCGATGACAAGAGCAGTGGGCATTACTGAAGGCATTGCAGGGGGTCCACATTGGCGCTACCCATCACCTGGGTGCAAGTATTCACTTTCCTTTAACGCTACCAATGGAAACAAAGTGTCACCCTGTAAGGCCGGCAGCCAGAGCTGCTCTGTACATACTGGGGCACAGAGAACAGGTGGATGTGTGGGTGATACAATGTAACGGGCAACGCTGGCATAATGGATGTACAGACACGTCATGGTACCATTACAGAGCTGCGCTCCCGTGGAGACCGCTACATCCGAGATGGAGGCTGGCCAGAGACCTTCCGGATATTGTCCCGAGGGTCTTGCTATACTATCATCCCTTACAGTCTACATGGAACCCCTCTTTATTAGACCCCGCCCCTTTCAGGATTAGCGCCCCCTGTACGGTAATTCCCCCCGTGACCCCGGAGTGCAGCATAAAGTCACGTGACAAGTTTTCCGTGGATCAGTCTCAGTGTGAATCCACATTAGATGGAAGATCCAGCGATCGGAGTGACTTCCAACGAGGCCGGTCATCGGTGCTAGACTAGCCGGGGCCTCACCGCCAACCGCAGGGGGTTTTATCGTGTAACGGTGTGGAGAGTATACAGAGAATGGCGCGACCGAGGAAAACATCCCGCGAAAGGGGATCCTGCAGACGGAAACAACTCATCACTGAAAGGGGTCGGAGGAGGATGTCAGGAATCGTTCTGATCAACAGGCTGCACAGTCAGCTGAATACAACGCTGGAGCTCCAACTAACGTGTCCGAACGCACAACTCGCCGTTCCTCCACACGGATGGTATAACAGCGGGCGACCAGTTCCAGCGCCATTGTGTCTAAGAGAAACAGAAAGACTCCAGCGGGCAAAAGAGCGCAAAACTTGTATCACTGAGCAGCGGGAAAACATCTCCTGGTCAGATGGAGCCAGATTTCTGCTGCTGATGGGAGGTCAGAATTTGGTGCAAGCAGCATGAATCACTGACCCCTTCCTGTCAGCCAGTCAGAACATGTCAGCACCGCCATCTAATCTGCAGCGACTACGAGAAGCTTCCTGTCCGCAGGGGCCGGTATTCCAGTGCAATGTGCCCTGCGAGGAGCTGCTGCGAATCTGAAGCACAATGGAGATCCAGCGCTACTAGATGGGGGGCTCTAATAAAAGGGGCCGCTCAGTGTATATGCTAGTTCTACCTACTCATCAGCTCCCCCAGTGGCCAATCTCTCTAATTACGAAAAACTTTCAAAAGGTTCTCAGTCTATGGATATAGGGGTTACTGGTGGATGAAAGGACTCTGTACGTTCAGTAATGGCGCTCAGCCTCTGGGCGCGGTCCTTCGTCATGTCGCCGGGCGCGGTGAGCGAGGAGATGGAGGCGGACAGTACAATCATCCATACGTTGTGATGCCTACATATTGTGGGAGAGCTTATATACGAGGCCATCGCTCTAAGAAATGGGGGGCAACTTGTACGCTGCAGACTGCGGTGTGAATAGAACAGAAGCGGGTGAGGGGGCAGTGCCCGGCCGCTGGCATCACTGCACAATGCCCATTAGTAGGTTAGATCAATCAAGGCTTACTTTAGCCCCCGGTTAGAGCACCCTGCACACCTTAACACAGCGGGTAACTTCACTCCAGTCACATGCAGAGCTGCAGCCAGAATCTACAATTAGCTCCCAAGATACACAGGATGTCGCCCCCTGCTGGTTCTGTGTTTGCATGCTGTTCTGTGAAACACACCGCAGTCTCGGCCGCTGCCCTGCATGCAGGATACGGCCTGCCGCAGTCTCGGCCGCTGCCCTGCATGCAGGATACGGCCTGCCGCAGTCTCGGCCGCTGCCCTGCATGCAGGATACGGCCTGCCGCAGTCTCGGCCGCTGCCCTGCATGCAGGATACGGCCTGCCGCAGTCTCGGCCGCTGCCCTGCATGCAGGATACGGCCTGCCGCAGTCTCGGCCGCTGCCCTGCATGCAGGATACGGCCTGCCGCAGTCTCGGCCGCTGCCCTGCATGCAGGATACGGCCTGCCGCAGTCTCGGCCGCTGCCCTGCATGCAGGATACGGCCTGCCGCAGTCTCGGCCGCTGCCCTGCATGCAGGATACGGGCTGCCGCAGTCTCGGCCGCTGCCCTGCATGCAGGATACGGGCTGCCGCAGTCTCGGCCGCTGCCCTGCATGCAGGATACGGGCTGCCGCAGTCTCGGCCGCTGCCCTGTATACAGCATACAGATTGCTATAGTCGTATCCGCTGCCCTGTATACAGCATACAGATTGCTATAGTCGTATCCGCTGCCCTGTATACAGCATACAGATTGCTATAGTCGTATCCGCTGCCCTGTATACAGCATACAGATTGCTATAGTCGTATCCGCTGCCCTGTATACAGCATACAGATTGCCATAGTCGTATCCGCTGCCCTGTATACAGGATACAGATTGCTATAGTCGTATCCGCTGCCCTGTATACAGCATACAGATTGCTATAGTCGTATCCGCTGCCCTGTATACAGCATACAGATTGCTATAGTCGTATCCGCTGCCCTGTATACAGCATACAGATTGCTATAGTCGTATCCGCTGCCCTGTATACAGCATACAGATTGCTATAGTCGTATCCGCTGCCCTGTATACAGCATACAGATTGCCATAGTCGTATCCGCTGCCCTGTATACAGGATACAGATTGCTATAGTCGTATCCGCTGCCCTGTATATAGCATACAGATTGCTATAGTCGTATCCGCTGCCCTGTATACAGGATACAGATTGCCATAGTCGTATCCGCTGCCCTGTATACAGGATACAGATTGCTATAGTCATATCCGCTGCCCTGTATACAGCATACAGATTGCCATAGTCGTATCCGCTGCCCTGTATACAGGATACAGATTGCTATAGTCGTATCCGCTGCCCTGTATACAGCATACAGATTGCTATAGTCGTATCCGCTGCCCTGTATACAGGATACAGATTGCTATAGTCGTATCCGCTGCTCTGTATACAGGATACGGGCTGCTATAAACAGGTCTAGTGCTGTATATACAAAACACGCACGGCAGGTCTCTGTATACAAGGTGGATGATGTAGGACAGTGATCTGTGTTACTGTAGAGCAGTCTGGATTGGTGGTTGCAGGGCCCGTCCACAAGGGCCGAGCGGCGCTCACAGCATGACAAACAAGTCTGGATTGTCAACTCTCTAAACGTAAAAGCACAATACCGAAATAATACAAAAAATACCGGAAAAGGGCAAAACACAAGAATAGACAACAGAGGAGGAAGGAGATGGAGGACGGACGGGGGAAGGAGATGGAGGACGGACGGGGGAAGGAGATGGAGGACGGACGGGGGAAGGAGATGGAGGACGGACGGGGGAAGGAGATGGAGGACGGACGGGGGAAGAGTTAGGTGCGCACACGCCACAGCAATGCATTGTGGGTACACAGAACAAGACAGGACACAATGAAACAAGCAAAAGGCTTCCCAGAAAGCCTACAGCCGCCCTCCATTCACTGCGCGCTGGAATTAAGTCTATTGCTCCCTGTTATCAGACATCACAGGCTGCAGAGAAGCAGATCCTAGTGTTCCTGGGAAATACCCGCCGCGACCACCACTAGTTCATCTGCAGATCTAGAGATGTAGCAGAGCTGAATTGGTTGCGTCCCTCATATGAATGTGAGAAAAGAAAAAAAAAGGTCAGCGCCACCCGATGGAAATGTACAGGCGCGCGCTACACCACGGCTGCCACATACCGGAGAAGAGACCAATCAGCGCCACCCGATGGAAATGTAGAGGCGCGCGCTACACCACGGCTGCCACATACCGGAGACGACCAATCAGCGCCACCCGATGGAAATGTACAGGCGCGCGCTACACCACGGCTGCCACATACCAGAGAAGAGACCAATCAGCGCCACCCGATGGAAATGTACAGGCGTGCGCTACACCACGGCTGCCACATACCGGAGAAGAGACCAATCAGCGCCACCCGATGGAAATGTACAGGCGCGCGCTACCCCACGGCTGCCACATACCGGAGAAGAGACCAATCAGCGCCACCCGATGGAAATGTAGAGGCGTGCGCTACACCACGGCTGCCACATACCGGAGAAGAGACCAATCAGCGCCACCCGATGGAAATGTACAGGCGTGCGCTACACCACGGCTGCCACATACCGGAGACGACCAATCAGCGCCACCCGATGGAAATGTAGAGGCGCGCGCTACACCACGGCTGCCACATACCGGAGACGACCAATCAGCGCCAACCGATGGAAATGTAGAGGCGCGCGCTACACCACGGCTGCCACATACCGGAGAAGCAGAGACCAATCAGCGCCACCCGATGGAAATGTACAGGCGAGCGCTACACCACGGCTGCCACATACTGGAGAAGAGACCAATCAGCGCCACCCGATGGAAATGTACAGGCGTGCGCTACACCACGGCTGCCACATACCGGAGAAGAGACCAATCAGCGCCACCCGATGGAAATGTACAGGCGTGCGCTACACCACGGCTGCCACATACCGGAGAAGAGACCAATCAGCGCCACCCGATGGAAATGTACAGGCGAGCGCTACACCACGGCTGCCACATACTGGAGAAGAGACCAATCAGCGCCACCCGATGGAAATGTACAGGCGTGCGCTACACCACGGCTGCCACATACCGGAGAAGCAGAGACCAATCAGCGCCACCCGGTGGAAATGTACAGGCGCGCGCTACACCACGGCTGCCACATACCGGAGAAGCAGAGACCAATCAGCGCCACCCGATGGAAATGTACAGGCGCGCGCTACACCACGGCTGCCACATACCGGAGAAGCAGAGACCAATCAGCGCCACCCGATGGAAATGTACAGGCGCGCGCTACACCACGGCTGCCACATACCGGAGAACCAGAGACCAATCAGCGCCACCCGATGGAAATGTAGAGGCGCGCGCTACACCACGGCTGCCACATACCAGAGAAGCAGAGACCAATCAGCGCCACCCGATGGAAATGTAGAGGCGCGCGCTACACCACGGCTGCCACATACCGGAGAAGAGACCAATCAGCGCCACCCGATGGAAATGTACAGGCGCGCGCTACACCACGGCTGCCACATACCGGAGAAGAGACCAATCAGCGCCACCCGATGGAAATGTACAGGCGCGCGCTACACCACGGCTGCCACATACCGGAGAAGAGACCAATCAGCGCCACCCGATGGAAATCTACAGGCGCCCGCTACACCACGGCTGCCACATACCGGAGAAGAGACCAATCAGCGCCACCCGATGGAAATGTACAGGCGTGCGCTACACCACGGCTGCCACATACCGGAGAAGGGACCAATCAGCGCCACCCGATGGAAATGTACAGGCGTGCGCTACACCACGGCTGCCACATACCGGAGAAGAGACCAATCAGCGCCACCCGATGGAAATGTACAGGCGTGCGCTACACCACGGCTGCCACATACCGGAGAAGAGACCAATCAGTGCCACCCGATGGAAATGTACAGGCGCGCGCTACACCACGGCTGCCACATACCGGAGAAGAGACCAATCAGCGCCACCCGATGGAAATGTACAGGCGCTCGTTACACCACGGCTGCCACATACCGGAGAAGAGACCAATCAGCGCCACCCGATGGAAATGTACAGGCGTGCGCTACACCACGGCTGCCACATACCGGAGAAGAGACCAATCAGCGCCACCCGATGGAAATGTACAGGCGTTCGCTACACCACGGCTGCCACATACCGGAGAAGAGACCAATCAGAACCACCCGAAGGAAATGTACAGGCGCGCGCTACATCACGGCTGCCACATACCGGAGAAGCAGAGACCAATCAGCGCCACCCGATGGAAATGTACAGGCGTGCGCTACACCACGGCTGCCACATACCGGAGAAGAGACCAATCAGCGCCACCCGATGGAAATGTACAGGCGTGCGCTACACCACGGCTGCCACATACCGGAGACGACCAATCAGCGCCACCCGATGGAAATGTAGAGGCGCGCGCTACACCACGGCTGCCACATACCGGAGAAGAGACCAATCAGCGCCACCCAATGGAAATGTACAGGCGTGCGCTACACCACGGCTGCCACATACCGGAGAAGAGACCAATCAGCGCCACCCGATGGAAATGTACAGGCGTGCGCTACACCACGGCTGCCACATACCGGAGACGACCAATCAGCGCCACCCGATGGAAATGTAGAGGCGCGCGCTACACCACGGCTGCCACATACCGGAGAAGAGACCAATCAGCGCCACCCGATGGAAATGTACAGGCGTGCGCTACACCAGGGCTGCCACATACCGGAGAAGAGACCAATCAGCGCCACCCGATGGAAATGTACAGGCGCGCGCTACACCACGGCTGCCACATACCGGAGACGACCAATCAGCGCCAACCGATGGAAATGTAGAGGCGCGCGCTACACCACGGCTGCCACATACCGGAGAAGCAGAGACCAATCAGCGCCACCCGATGGAAATGTACAGGCGAGCGCTACACCACGGCTGCCACATACCGGAGAAGAGACCAATCAGCGCCACCCGATGGAAATGTACAGGCGAGCGCTACACCACGGCTGCCACATACTGGAGAAGAGACCAATCAGCGCCACCCGATGGAAATGTACAGGCGCGCGCTACACCACGGCTGCCACATACCGGAGAAGAGACCAATCAGCGCCACCCGATGGAAATGTACAGGCGAGCGCTACACCACGGCTGCCACATACCGGAGAAGAGACCAATCAGCGCCACCCGATGGAAATGTACAGGCGCGCGCTACACCACGGCTGCCACATACCGGAGAAGAGACCAATCAGCGCCACCCGATGGAAATGTACAGGCGTGCGCTACACCACGGCTGCCACATACCGGAGAAGAGACCAATCAGCGCCACCCGATGGAAATGTACAGGCGCGCGCTACACCACGGCTGCCACATACCGGAGAAGAGACCAATCAGCGCCACCCGATGGAAATGTACAGGCGCGCACTACACCACGGCTGCCACATACCGGAGAAGAGACCAATCAGCGCCACCCGATGGAAATGTACAGGCGCGCGCGCTACACCACGGCTGCCACATACCGGAGAAGAGACCAATCAGCGCCACCCGATGGAAATGTACAGGCGCGCGCTACACCACGGCTGCCACATACCAGAGAAGCAGAGACCAATCAGCGCCACCCGGTGGAAATGTACAGGCGCGCGCTACACCACGGCTGCCACATACCGGAGAAGCAGAGACCAATCAGCGCCACCCGATGGAAATGTACAGGCGCGCGCTACACCACGGCTGCCACATACCGGAGAAGCAGAGACCAATCAGCGCCACCCGATGGAAATGTACAGGCGCGCGCTACACCACGGCTGCCACATACCGGAGAACCAGAGACCAATCAGCGCCACCCGATGGAAATGTAGAGGCGCGCGCTACACCACGGCTGCCACATACCAGAGAAGCAGAGACCAATCAGCGCCACCCGATGGAAATGTAGAGGCGCGCGCTACACCACGGCTGCCACATACCGGAGAAGAGACCAATCAGCGCCACCCGATGGAAATGTACAGGCGCGCGCTACACCACGGCTGCCACATACCGGAGAACCAGAGACCAATCAGCGCCACCCGATGGAAATGTAGAGGCGCGCGCTACACCACGGCTGCCACATACCAGAGAAGCAGAGACCAATCAGCGCCACCCGATGGAAATGTAGAGGCGCGCGCTACACCACGGCTGCCACATACCGGAGAAGAGACCAATCAGCGCCACCCGAAGGAAATGTACAGGCGCGCGCTACACCACGGCTGCCACATACCGGAGAAGAGACCAATTAGCGCCACCCGATGGAAATGTAGAGGCGCGCACTACACCACGGCTGCCACATACCGGAGAAGAGACCAATCAGCGCCACCCGATGGAAATGTACAGGCGTGCGCTACACCACGGCTGCCACAAACCGGAGAAGAGACCAATCAGCGCCACCCGATGGAAATGTACAGGCGTGCGCTACACCACGGCTGCCACATACCGGAGAAGAGACCAATCAGCGCCACCCGATGGAAATGTAGAGGGGCGCGCTACACCACGGCTGCCACATACCGGAGAAGAGACCAATCAGCACCCCCCGATGGAAATGTACAGGCGCGCGCTACACCACGGCTGCCACATACCGGAGAAGCAGAGACCAATCAGCGCCACCCGATGGAAATGTACAGGCGTGCGCTAAACCACGGCTGCCACATACCGGAGAAGCAGAGACCAATCAGCGCCACCCGATGGAAATGTACAGGCGTGCGCTACACCACGGCTGCCACATACCGGAGAAGAGACCAATCAGCGCCACCCGATGGAAATGTACAGGCGTGCGCTACACCACGGCTGCCACATACCGGAGAAGAGACCAATCAGCGCCACCCGATGGAAATGTACAGGCGCACGCTACACCACGGCTGCCACATTCCGGAGAAGCAGAGACCAATCAGCGCCACCCGAAGGAAATGTACAGGCGCGCGCTACACCACGGCTGCCACATACCAGAGAAGAGACCAATTAGCGCCACCCGATGGAAATGTAGAGGCGCGCGCTACACCACGGCTGCCACAAACCGGAGAAGAGACCAATCAGCGCCACCCGATGGAAATGTACAGGCGTGCGCTACACCACGGCTGCCACATACCGGAGAAGAGACCAATCAGCGCCACCCGATGGAAATGTACAGGCGCGCGCTACACCACGGCTGCCACATACCGGAGAAGCAGAGACCAATCAGCGCCACCTGATGGAAATGTACAGGCGCACGCTACACCACGGCTGCCACATACCGGAGAAGCAGAGACCAAGGATGGCAACGCCCCGCGAGGGCAGGCAGGGATCTCCACAACGCTTGGGCTCTGTACGCACTGCACAGATTTTCTGCTTGCGCCCCGCGGCGGGCGTTGTGGAGGTCGGCCTTTCTACTCACGTCTATTGGATGAACTCCACCGCATCTGGTGAGATCCGCGCCACACGCCCATTTCTGCACAGTTATGATAAAAATCTTCTCCCTTGCTGCTACAGTAAATGGAGAGTCGGCAAGGAAAATCCAAGGTAACCGCGCCCCCGCGAACACGAGCCTGCGGGTCCAGTAAAAACTGCGGCAAACCGCCCATCATTCTGCCGCGGACCTGCGCAGACCTATCCGTCCGATGCAGAAAATCATGACTACTTCAAAAAACAAAAGTTGGCTTCTTGACTCAGACATGCGCTCCCCCCCATCAGTAGGCCGCCCGCGGGCCCCGCTGCTTGATGGGACCACCACATGGATATGGCGCGCTGACAGGGGACGTGCGGATCCGCGGCGAGACGATGCACATCTTGCTGCGGTTTGTGGAGGTGATCGTTCCGCCGTGTGACCGCGCCCCCACTATGGAGGTTCACCGGGTCTGCCGCAAAATTCACCCTTTCCACCGATCTGCGTCAGAAGCGGCGCCGCGCTCGGGTCACTGGGCTCAGGCTTTGTCTACAATGGAAAACAAAGCCCAATCTGCTACAATTGCGCTGAAGTCTCGGCGATTACAGTAAGTTGGGGTAAGTGGCCGCCCTTATTCTTCTCCTGAGTCAGATGATGCAACTAGAACCGTCGATCATGGAGTCGCTCAGAGAACACAGTGCAAAGCCACGATTGGCTGCCGCTTTCACATGACGTGGCACCACTCTGGACGTGGCACCACTCTGGACGTGGCACCACTGCCAAGAAAGGGTGGCGGGCGGAGGAACCGACACCCTGCGGTGGTGGAATCAGCCTTCTCCCAGCAACCACAAGCACTTAAAGAGGTCTAGGATTAGAGAAATATGGCTGCTTTCTTCCTAACACAGCGCCCCCTTGTCCGTGGGAAGTGTCTGGTATTGCAGCTCAGCTCCATGGAGGTGAATACGACCCACAGACAAGGCGGCGGCCAGGATTAGAAGACCCTGAAAACCCTTTAATTCAACTGATGCAGAGGAAACTCGAGGAAAGCCCAGAGAGCGAAGCGAGCGGCAGAACCCAACCCCACTTATATCGGTCAGTGAGACGCGTTAATCCATAGAGTTTACCACAGCGCCCTCTGCAGGTACTAGAAGGTGACAGCGCTCATACTAAACAGGACGTAACACGCAACATACATGACAGGACCACAGAAAACTTCCACTTAAAGTACGGCTACATCAGAGGTCTGCAACCTGTGGAACTACAACTCTCAGCATGCTGTGAAGACTGCAGTGTCAGGGCACGCTGGGCGTCAGACCCGCAGAGGTGCGGGCCATGTGAATTCCATATTAGAGCGGGGCTTCATGTATTCTACATATGTTGAAGTGTGATAGTGGAACAATGAAAAAAAACTTCTGCAACTTTCTGATAAATCAAATTTCAAGACATACGCTTGCTGTCAGTGAAATGTCCGTTAAAACATCCAGAAACTGAACACAACCCAAAAGGGGACCAGCACTCATCCCACATGGGGTCTTGGGGATTGGGTACACCCCAGTCACTGACAGCAAGCAGACACCTGGAAAAAAGAAGAAATAAAGTATATGGGGACCAACCTGAAGCTACAACTCCCAGCATGCACTGCTACCATAAGGCTGAGTGTCCGGGCAGGACGGACTATCGCCAGCAATATGCCGCCACACGGGGAGGGGGGACTAATGTCAGTGCGATATTACGCGATGAACCCATCTTAATAGGTTAATCGTGGCGGACACTCGGCCTAAGGCTGCCTATAAAAAGGGATCCCAGTCACAACGAGTAGGACTGATTTACTAGCAAATGACGTGTGTGTGTGTATATACAATTCCCAGTTACATCCTGTATTATACCCCAGAGCTGCACTCACTATTCTGCTGGTGGAGTCACTGTGTACATACATTACTTATCCTGTACAGCTCCTGAGTTACATCCTGTATTATACTCCAGAGCTGCACTCACTATTCTGCTGCTGGAGTCACTGTGTACATACATTACTTATCATGTACTGATCCTGAGTTACATCCTGTATTATACCCCAGAGCTGCACTCACTATTCTGCTGCTGGAGTCACTGTGTACATACATGACTTATCCTGTACTGCTCCTGAGTTACATCCTGTATTATACTTAAGAGCAGCACTCACTATTCTGCTGGTGGAGTCACTGTGTACATACATTACTTGTCCTGTACTGCTCCTGAGTTACATCCTGTATTATACCCCAGAGCTGCACTCACTATTCTGCTGGTGGAGTCACTGTGTACATATATTACTTATCCTGTACTGATCCTGAGTTACATCCTGTATTATACCCCAGAGCTGCACTCACTATCCTGCTGGTGGAGTCACTATGTACATACATTACTTATCCTGTACTGATCCTGAGTTACATCCTGTATTATACTCCAGAGCTGCACTCACTATTCTGCTGGTGGAGTCACTGTGTACATAGTACTGCTCCTAAGTTACTTCCTGTATGATCCTCCAGAGCTGCCCTCACTATTTTGCTGGTGGAGTCACTGTGTACATACATTACTTATCATGTACTGATCCTGAGTTACATCCTGTATTATACCCCAGAGCTGCACTCACTATTCTGCTGCTGGTGGAGTCACTGTGTACATACATTACTTATCCTGTACTGACCCTGAGTTACATCCTGTATTATACTCCAGAGCTGTACTCACTATTCTGCCAGTGGAGTCACTGTGTACATACATTACTTATCCTGTACTGATCCTGAGTTACATCCTGTATTATACTCCAGAGCTGCACTCACTATTTTGCTGGTGGAGTCACTGTGTACATACATTACTTATCCTGTACTGATCCTCAGTTACATCCTGTATTATACCCCAGAGCTGCACTCACTATTCTGCTGGTGGAGTCACTGTGTACATACATTACTTATCCTGTACTGCTCCTGAGTTACATCCTGTATTATACTGCAGAGCTGCACTCACTATTCTGCTGGTGGAGTCACTGTATACATACATTACTTATCCTGTACTGCTCCTGAGTTACATCCTGTATTATACCCCAGAGCTGCACTCACTATTCTGCTGGTGGAGTCACTGTGTACATACATTACTTATCCTGTACTGCTCCTGAGTTACATCCTGTATTATACTGCAGAGCTGCACTCACTATTCTGCTGGTGGAGTCACTGTCTATATTTGTTAAATCATAATGTAATACACAAAGTAACGCAACTTGCTATGTAGATTATACAATTGCAAGGAAAAGTAAGTGAACCCTTTGGAATAACCTGGATTTCTGCACCAATAATACAATGTGTTCTGATTGTATCTTATGGCCAATGACTGCGGGCGTCACCACTGAGGCAGTTGCACTCGTGCGGAGCATTTAGACAGCCTCCGCCGCTGGGTAGCGGGCTTCTCGCTCAGCGCTTCACCTTCTATGTCAGTATTTTACACAGATCGAGAAGCTCGCGGTTCAGTCCTAGTTTTTATGCGGCTGTCCGATAACGAACGGCGAGCGATTCCACCAACAATGATAATCAGATTCCCTTGTTTACACCGGACGCTCACAAGGAGTGCAGACGGCCATAAGTGTATAGACACCATGGTACTGGTCACACGGCTCACCGTCCGGTGTAGACGGCCATAAGTGTATAGACACAATGGAACTGGTCACACGGCTCACCGTCCGGTGTAGACGGCCATAAGTGTATAGACACCATGGAACTGGTCACACAGCTCACCGTCCGGTGTAGACGGCCATATGTGTATAGACACAATGGAACTGGTCACACGGCTCACCGTCCGGTGTAGACGGCCATAAGTGTATAGACACCATGGAACTGGTCACACAGCTCACCGTCCGGTGTAGACGGCCATAAGTGTATAGACACAATGGAACTGGTCACACGGCTCACCGTCCGGTGTAGACGGCCATAAGTGTATAGACACAATGGAACTGGTCACACGGCTCACCGTCCGGTGTAGACGGCCATAAGTGTATAGACACCATGGAACTGGTCACACGGCTGCAGCATCCGGTGTAGACCGCCATCAGTGTATAGACACAATGGAACTGGTCACACGGCTCACCGTCCGGTGTAGACGGCCATAAGTGTATAGAAACAATGGAACTGGTCACACAGCTCACCGTCCGGTGTAGACGGCCATAAGTGTATAGACACCATGGAACTGGTCACACGGCTCACCGTCCGGTGTAGACGGCCATAAGTGTATAGACACCATGGTACTGGTCACACGGCTCACCGTCCGGTGTAGACGGCCATAAGTGTATAGACACAATGGAACTGGTCACACGGCTCACCGTCCGGTGTAGACGGCCATAAGTGTATAGACACAATGGAACTGGTCACACGGCTCACCGTCCAGTGTAGACGGCCATAAGTGTATAGACACAATGGAACTGGTCACACAGCTCACCGTCCGGTGTAGACGGCCATAAGTGTATAGACACCATGGTACTGGTCACACGGCTCACCGTCCGGTGTAGACGGCCATAAGTGTATAGACACCATGGTACTGGTCACACGGCTCACCGTCTGGTGTAGACGGCCATAAGTGTATAGACACAATGGAACTGGTCACACGGCTCACCGTCCAGTGTAGACGGCCATAAGTGTATAGACACAATGGAACTGGTCACACGGCTCACCGTCCGGTGTAGACGGCCATAAGTGTATAGACACAATGGAACTGGTCACACGGCTCACCGTCCAGTGTAGACGGCCATAAGTGTATAGACACAATGGAACTGGTCACACAGCTCACCGTCCGGTGTAGACGGCCATAAGTGTATAGACACCATGGTACTGGTCACACGGCTCACCGGCCGGTGTAGACGGCCATAAGTGTATAGACACAATGGAACTGGTCACACAGCTCACCGTCCGGTGTAGACGGCCATAAGTGTATAGACACAATGGAACTGGTCACACGGCTCACCGTCCGGTGTAGACGGCCATAAGTGTATAGACACCATGGAACTGGTCACACGGCTCACCGTCCGCTGTAGACGGCCATAAGTGTATAGACACCATGGTACTGGTCACACGGCTCACCGTCCGGTGTAGATGGCCATAAGTGTATAGACACAATGGAACTGGTCACACGGCTCACCGTCTGGTGTAGACGGCCATAAGTGTATAGACACAATGGAACTGGTCACACAGCTCACCGCCCGGTGTAGACGGCCATAAGTGTAGACACACAATGGAACTGGTCACACAGCTCACCGTCCGGTGTAGACGGCCATAAGTGTAGACACACAATGGAACTGGTCACACGGCTCACTGGCCGGTGTAGATGGCCATAAGTGTATAGACACAATGGAACTGGTCACACGGCTCACCGTCCGGTGTAAACGGCCATAAGTGTATAGACACAATGGAACTGGTCACACGGCTGCAGCGTCCGGTGTAGACGGCCATAAGCGTATAGACACAATGGAACTGGTCACACAGCTCACCGTCCGGTGTAGACGGCCATAAGTGTAGACACACAATGGAACTGGTCACACGGCTCACCGTCCGGTGTAGACGGCCATAAAAGTGTATAGACACAATGGAACTGGTCACACGGCTCACCGTCCGGTGTAGACGGCCATAAAAGTGTATAGACACCATGGAACTGGCCACACGGCTGCAGCATCCGGTGTAGATGGCCATAAGAGTATAGACACAATGGAACTGGTCACACGGCTCACCGTCCGGTGTAGACGGCCATAAGAGTATAGAAACAATGGAACTGGTCACACAGCTCACCGTCCGGTGTAGACGGCCATAAGTGTATAGACACAATGGAACTGGTCACACGGCTCACCGTCCGGTGTAGACGGCCATAAGAGTATAGACACAATGGAACTGGTCACATGGCTCACCGTCTGGTGTGGACGGCCATAAGTGTATAGACACAATGGAACTGGTCACACGGCTCACCGTCTGGTGTAGACGGCCATAAGTGTATAGACACAATGGAACTGGTCACACAGCTCACCGTCCGGTGTAGACGGCCATAAGTGTATAGACACCATGGAACTGGTCACACGGCTCACTGTCCGCTGTAGAGGGCCATAAGTGTATAGACACAATGGAACTGGTCACACAGCTCACCGTCCGGTGTAGACGGCCATAAGCGTATAGACACAATGGAACTGGTCAGACAGCTGCAGCATCCGATGTAGACGGCCATAAGTGTATAGACACAATGGAACTGGTCACACGGCTCACCGTCTGGTGTAGACGGCCATAAGTGTATAGACACAATGGAACTGGTCACACAGCTCACCGTCCGGTGTAGACGGCCATAAGTGTATAGACACAATGGAACTGGTCACACGGCTCATCGTCCGGTGTAGACGGCCATAAGTGTATAGACACCATGGAACTGGTCACACGGCTCACTGTCCGCTGTAGAGGGCCATAAGTGTATAGACACAATGGAACTGGTCACACAGCTCACCGTCCGGTGTAGACGGCCATAAGTGTATAGACACAATGGAACTGGTCACACAGCTCACCGTCCGGTGTAGACGGCCATAAGTGTATAGACACAATGGAACTGGTCACACAGCTCACCGTCCGGTGTAGACGGCCATAAGCGTATAGACACAATGGAACTGGTCAGACAGCTGCAGCATCCGATGTAGACGGCCATAAGTGTATAGACACAATGGAACTGGTCACACGGCTCACCGTCCGGTGTAGACGGCCATAAGTGTATAGACACCATGGAACTGGTCACACGGCTGCAGCGCTCATTAATCACATTGTAAATATCAACACAGACAAACATCTGAGGGTTAGGATTGGTGATCGATCAGCTGGAGACCCCACTGTGCGGCTGATCCTCGGGCTGTCCTGCAGGCAAAGCTCCTACTGAATGCAATGGGAGATGTGCCTGCAGTACCAAACAGGACCACTTCAATGTAGACAGCCCTGTCCACACTGACAGCACGCCTGCGAGTCAGTTGAGCAGTGGAACCTCCCTGATAAACTGATAGGTCATCAACAATAAAAGTCCTGGAGAAGCCCTACAATCTGTCTTCAGGAGCCAAGTAATAAGGTGTTTCTGTTAAGGCGATGACATGGCAGTGCCAGGGTCACATTAACCCGTTAACCACAGGGCGTTTATGTCCTGCGTGTGTGCTTGATTACAAGCAGATCCCGCTCCATACGTTGCGGGTGACAGCTATCTTTGACAGCCGACCACTACCTGCAACAGTCGCGATCAGTGCTGGTTTGTGGCTGATGTGGAGAGGGCATTGTCATCATGTCTGGGATGACCTAGTGAATCCTGCACTGAGCAGGGGGTTGGACCCGATGACCCCGGAGGACCCGATGACCCCGGGGGTCACTTCCAACCCTACCCAGTCTAGGATCATTAAGGCAACAAATGCTAGGGTGGATCAGAATATCTCACGAGGATATAAGGGCCACCATCCATGACCTAAAGCTGAAGAGATGTGGGGTGATAGACCAATGCCATGCAGCGGGCTCTTGGGCGTCTTCTTTTGGACCCACTGACTGTGCCGAGCAATAATGTTCTTTCCAGAGAATTGGCTCGTACGACAAACTATGAAAGCCGAGTGGTGATTCAGCCTTCTAGTGATACTTATGGATCGCCTTATTAGTGGCCATCTCCAGCCGTGGCATGCACAGCATACGCCGCCGGCTTGGCAGCTCAGACGCCTCCATCCTCCTGTCTGCTTTGAGCACCCCGCTTGCGCACACGTGTAGTTATTAGGGACTGATTGCACTGATGATTCGGATCTGGGCTGCACTGCCGCTGCCGCTGCTCCTCCACATCTTCACAATTCCTTGCATTGCACTACGGCCAAGACGGATTCTTTGTTTGATTTCAGGCCCCGATTCGTCACTGCGGTTGGTCTTGGATCCAAGGAAAGTGAAATCTTGGCCTGCCCCACTTTCTTACGTGTGGATTGTTCTGCGCACTACAGCATTGCTGACTGCTGGCAGCAGCGTTGTTTTCTTTATATGGAGATACAGTCCCATGTGTTCGCTCTCTTCTTTAACTCTTTGATTAGGTATTCAAGGTCATTTTCATCTATTGGAGATCACACGTCTTCGCCATGACCCAGCGCAAGATTGTGATTGGGTCTCCAGGGCCACGCCACCTGCAGAACCAGCTTAAACATCAGGGAGTTCCGCTTCAATGAAGGAGGCCATACGTTTTTGAATGATCTTTTTAGTAGAGTTTTGCTTGCGTGTGTTATAAGAGCGATGGTCCAAAAATTGCCGCAGTCTTGGGCATCACCTTTTTTTTAAATTACAAAGTAATGATCCGCGCCACCAAGGAATGTAGTAAAAAGGACTCACCTGGTGCTCAGCGGGGTTCCCATAGACCGTGAGATCCTACGGGAGCTGCCCGCTGGCACCTGTAGTCCAGGTAGGCCCGTAGTAAATGAAGAGACTTCCAATATCCTTCGGTGAGGAAGGAGAGTCGCCAGGAAAGAAACAAACCCCAAAGGGAGAGAATCCCCTCAATGGGTAAAAAATAAAGTTCAAAGACAAAAAGGTCTTTCCGCGCTGCTGTCGGAGCTCCTCTTAGAGAAACAATGAATATAAACTGTCGTGGCAGACAGTGCTTAAATATACAATTCGTTGGTTTTAATTCCAAAGATAAAAATACAAAAATTGCTGCAAGAAATAGCTCTGCAGCAACGATCTTTACAACGCGTTTCAGCGTTCTATAAACGCCTTTATCAAGTATAAATAACAGTCAAAAAATCCCACATTATATAGCAAATCTTACCTCTCTGGAGGTGGGAGTTCCCGGTGGTTAGCGGGCGCCTCCGTGCCGTGTCGCTCTGGCATGTGATATCTATTTATATGTATATTTATTATATATATCTATTGGCATGGACCCATCTTTGGGAGGTGGCTTTCACAAAATCTATTTTGAATCCAAGTATTATCCTTAGTGTGTAAAACTTATTTTTATCATAGATTAATATCCATAAGTTTTTATATAACTGCATATAATTATATTTTCATGTATTCTTTGTTCTGGTTTCCTTATCTGAAATTGATTGAGATTGATTTAAATGGTTATGTTACACCCTTCCCTCTGGAGGTTGGAGTTACCCCCGTTTTCATTCTAGGAGATCGAGAGTTACGCTTTTGACGCGCCTCCTCTCTACATTTAGGGAGTTTACGTTCATTATCAGCGTACATTTACGCTGGAACACCCTCTCCGTTACCCATCTATGACACTTTGATACCGCGCCAGAGCGACACGGCACGGAGGCGCGCGCTAACCACCGGGAACTCCCACCTCCAGAAAGGTAAGATTTGCTATATAATGTGGGATTTTTTGACTGTTATTTATACTTGATAAAGGCGTTTATAGAACGCTGAAACGCGTTGTAAAGATCGTTGCTGCAGAGCTATTTCTTGCAGCAATTTTTGTATTTTTATCTTTGGAATTAAAACCAACGAATTGTATATTTAATCACTGTCTGCCACGACAGTTTATATTCATTGTTTCTCTAAGAGGAGCTCCGACAGCAGCGCGGAAAGACCTTTTTGTCTTTGAACTTTTTTTTAAATTGGGACAAAGACTGATCTTGTCCAGGGCTTTGGCCATTGTTTGGTCTTCCAGATCCGTCTACAAAGGGTTGCTTGGAAGAGAAGATTTGTGTTGTAGAAAGGCCAAATTAAAGGGGTTGTCTCGCGGCAGCAAGTGGGGTATACACTTCTGTATGGCCTGGTCCTTAAAGGGGTTGTCCCGCGAAAGCAAGTGGGGTTCAGCACTTCTGTATGGCCATATTAATGCACTTTGTAATGTACATCGTGCATTAAATATGAGCCATACAGAAGTTATACACTTACCTGTTCCGTTGCTGGCGTCCCCGTCTCCATGGTGCCATCTAATCGCCCGATTAGACGCGCTTGCGCAGTCCGGTCTTCTCCCTGGTGAATGGGGCCGCTCGTGCCGGAGAGCTGGTCCTCGTAGCTCCGCCCCGTCACGTGTGCCGATTCCAGCCAATCAGGAGGCTGGAATCGGCAATGGACCGCACAGAGCCCACGGTGCACCATGGGAGAAGACCCGCAGTGCATCATGGGTGAAGATCCCGGTGGCCATCTTGCTAAGGTAAGGAAGAAGTCGCCGCAGCGCGGGGATTCGGGTAAGTACTAAACGTTTGTTTTTTTTAACACATGCATTGGGTTTGTCTCGCGCCGAATGGGGGGGGCTATTGAAAAAAAAAAAAAAACGTTTCGGCGCGGGACAACCCCTTTAAGAGTCCTGCCCCTAACCCTATGGAGCGGTTTTAGCATGAGCTGAGGAGGGCTAAGCATGCAGGGCATCCCAGAAATACTGATGAACTGAATGATAAGGGGCAAATGCCCAAAATTCCTTCTCAATGCTGTGCAAATCTGACTCCCAATTACAGGAAATGTTTTAGGGGGGGGGGGGGGGGGGGATTGCTACAAAATGTGGATCTACAGGTTATTAAATTCCATGGTTCACTTACTTTTTCTCACCGGCAATGTGGATGCTTACTTAATGGGCTGAATAAAAGTCTTGAGTGACAGCTGTCTGTGCATTGTTACATTAGGTTTGTCTATAATTGTGCCTTAGATACAATCAGAGCACTTAGTCATCAATGCAGAAAGCCAGCTCATTCCAAAAGGTTCACTTACTTATTCTCAAGACTGTACCCCTAAAAATGGTGCATTCCTCAGCAGCATGCACATTCTGCTCTTCGGGCGCGATGATTAATGAACCTGCGTGTCTGAGGATGTACAGCCTGATCCAGTGGAAGCTTTCGTGGTCTCCATCGGCAGACGGACGAGTAGAAGCAGACAGACAGCGAGTGCGGACAGATAAATGCAGTCTACGGCAGGCAGACAAATATATAAAATCAGATTCTCACTTTCGAAATCAAGGAAAAAATTTGGCCCTTGCTCAAGATCTGTGCATGTCAAAACTTTAAGAAGGTTCCCCATGATAAGACACCTGTCGAGACAAGAAAGAGAGGACAAAGCAGTCTTTATCAGCTAGAACACCCGATGTACACAGAGAATACATACATGAGTAGAGGACGACGCCGGCAGATATGGCACTCCGGAGAACCCGAGGAACGGAGCACTTCGTATCTTCACACGTCAACAGGGGGTGTCCGGCCATGATCAGCTAATCTCAACCTTCTTGGAAGGGATGTATGGCAACCGCGATACATACAACTCCCAACGTCTGAACTGCATCCTCAAAATGCATGAATGGTGGTACAAAGACGACTGGGCTTGGAAGAGATTAGCTGCACTGGGGGACATAGCTGTTGACTTTATGTCTTCTACTGCTGGGCATGGATCACTAAGGACCCGCAATGATTTAAACCAGGGATCAGCAAGTGATTGTGACCAACTCCAAACACTGGTGAGGAGGCACCATTGAGAAAGCCATGAGGTTGCCCATCCCTGGTCTTCTGGATGTAGTGGTTCATGCACAACAGTATCTTGGAGTTGGGTGGTGAGATTAAGCCACGTGCTACACCGCTGTGAGGGGAGCACATGGATGAAGACGAGGCTTCTAGTTCTCGGTGGTCCGTGCTGTGCGCTCAGGAAGAAAAGACACCAAGTTATTACATAATATGTGCTTCACGACGGACCCATCTCCCTACCGTGAAGGGCAAAATTACTTCTATCCACCTGAATAGCAGAGCTTACGATAGACTTGTCTATAGTGACAGATCCTGGACAAGTAAATGACAAAGTACACTACGTTGACAGAAGTATTGGCCCCCCAGCAGTCCGGTGCCGTCAGGTGATGTTTGAGCATTAGGTAAAAAGGAGATGATCACACGGGCTCTGGCGGGGGTGGCTGTCACCGGGTGTCGAGCTGACAACGGGGTCTGGCGGGGGTGGCTGTCACCGGGTGTCGAGCTGACAACGGGGTCTGGCGGGGGTGGATGTCACCGGGTGTCGAGCTGACAACGGGGTCTGGCGGGGGTGGATGTCACCGGGTGTCGAGCTGACAACGGGGTCTGGTCGGGGGTGGATGTCACCGGGTGTCGAGCTGACAACGGGGTCTGGTCGGGGGATGTCACAAAGTGTAGAGCTGACAACGGGGTCTGGCGGCGAAATGTCACCAGGTGTAGAGCTGACAACGGGGTCTGGCGGCGGGATGTCACCAGGTGTAGAGCTGACAACGGGGTCTGGCGGCGGGATGTCACCAGGTGTAGAGCTGACAACGGGGTCTGGCGGCGGGATGTCACCAGGTGTAGAGCTGACAACGGGGTCTGGCGGCGGGATGTCACCAGGTGTAGAGCTGACAACGGGGTCTGGCGGCGGGATGTCACCAGGTGTAGAGCTGACAACGGGGTCTGGCGGCGGGATGTCACCAGGTGTAGAGCTGACAACGGGGTCTGGCGGCGGGATGTCACCAGGTGTAGAGCTGACAACGGGGTCTGGCGGCGGGATGTCACCAGGTGTAGAGCTGACAACGGGGTCTGGCGGCGGGATGTCACCAGGTGTAGAGCTGACAACGGGGTCTGGCGGCGGGATGTCACCAGGTGTAGAGCTGACAACGGGGTCTGGCGGCGGGATGTCACCAGGTGTAGAGCTGACAACGGGGTCTGGCGGCGGGATGTCACCAGGTGTAGAGCTGACAACGGGGTCTGGCGGCGGGATGTCACCAGGTGTAGAGCTGACAACGGGGTCTGGCGGCGGGATGTCACCAGGTGTAGAGCTGACAACGGGGTCTGGCGGCGGGATGTCACCAGGTGTAGAGCTGACAACGGGGTCTGGCGGCGGGATGTCACCAGGTGTAGAGCTGACAACGGGGTCTGGCGGCGGGATGTCACCAGGTGTAGAGCTGACAACGGGGTCTGGCGGCGGGATGTCACCAGGTGTAGAGCTGACAACGGGGTCTGGCGGCGGGATGTCACCAGGTGTAGAGCTGACAACGGGGTCTGGCGGCGGGATGTCACCAGGTGTAGAGCTGACAACGGGGTCTGGCGGCGGGATGTCACCAGGTGTAGAGCTGACAACGGGGTCTGGCGGCGGGATGTCACCAGGTGTAGAGCTGACAACGGGGTCTGGCGGCGGGATGTCACCAGGTGTAGAGCTGACAACGGGGTCTGGCGGCGGGATGTCACCAGGTGTAGAGCTGACAACGGGGTCTGGCGGCGGGATGTCACCAGGTGTAGAGCTGACAACGGGGTCTGGCGGCGGGATGTCACCAGGTGTAGAGCTGACAACGGGGTCTGGCGGCGGGATGTCACCAGGTGTAGAGCTGACAACGGGGTCTGGCGGCGGGATGTCACCAGGTGTAGAGCTGACAACGGGGTCTGGCGGCGGGATGTCACCAGGTGTAGAGCTGACAACTGGGTCTGGCGGCGGGATGTCACCAGGTGTAGAGCTGACAACTGGGTCTGGCGGCGGGATGTCACCAGGTGTAGAGCTGACAACTGGGTCTGGCGGCGGGATGTCACCAGGTGTAGAGCTGACAACGGGGTCTGGCGGCGGGATGTCACCAGGTGTAGAGCTGACAACGGGGTCTGGCGGCGGGATGTCACCAGGTGTAGAGCTGACAACGGGGTCTGGTGGCGGGATGTCACCAGGTGTAGAGCTGACAACGGGGTCTGGTGGCGGGATGTCACCAGGTGTAGAGCTGACAACGGGGTCTGGTGGCGGGATGTCACCAGGTGTAGAGCTGACAACGGGGTCTGGTGGCGGGATGTCACCAGGTGTAGAGCTGACAACGGGGTCTGGTGGCGGGATGTCACCAGGTGTAGAGCTGACAACGGGGTCTGGTGGCGGGATGTCACCAGGTGTAGAGCTGACAACGGGGTCTGGTGGCGGGATGTCACCAGGTGTAGAGCTGACAACGGGGTCTGGTGGCGGGATGTCACCAGGTGTAGAGCTGACAACGGGGTCTGTTGGGGGGATGTCACCAGGTGTAGAGCTGACAACGGGGTCTGGTGGCGGGATGTCACCAGGTGTAGAGCTGACAACGGGGTCTGGTGGCGGGATGTCACCAGGTGTAGAGCTGACAACGGGGTCTGGTGGCGGGATGTCACCAGGTGTAGAGCTGACAACGGGGTCTGTTGGGGGGATGTCACCAGGTGTAGAGCTGACAACGGGGTCTGTTGGGGGGATGTCACCAGGTGTAGAGCTGACAACGGGGTCTGTTGGGGGGATGTCACCAGGTGTAGAGCTGACAACGGGGTCTGTTGGGGGGATGTCACCAGGTGTAGAGCTGACAACGGGGTCTGTTGGGGGGATGTCACCAGGTGTAGAGCTGACAACGGGGTCTGGTGGGGGGGGAAGTCACCAGGTGTAGAGCTGACAACGGGGTCTGGTGGGGGGGAAGTCACAAGGTGTAGAGCTGACAACGGGGTCTGGTGAAGGGGATGTCACCAGGTGTAGAGCTGACAATGGGGTCTGGTTGCGGGATGTCACCAGGTGTAGAGCTGACAATTGGGTCTGGTGGCGGGATGTCACCAGGTGTGGAGCTGACAATGGGGTCTGGTGGGGGGGATGTCACCAGGTGTGGAGCTGACAATGGGGTCTGGTGGTGGGATGTCACCAGGTGTAGAGCTGACAAAGGGGTCTGGTGGGGGATGTCGGCGGCCCCCATTACGACACGACAGCGTGGCCCCACCCTTTAAGACAAGACAGTACAGCCCCCACTACGACATAACAAGGTCCCCCTTGGACAGCAGTCTAGTTCATAGAACAGTCTTATGGTAACGAGTCAAGATATTCTGCGGATACACACAATTCAATGTTGTATAAATAAGATGGCGGTGGCGGTCGCGGTGGTGGGGGTGGCAGTCGCGGTGGTGGGGGTGGCAGTCGCGGTGGTGGGGGTGGCAGTCGCGGTGGTGGGGGTGGCAGTCGCGGTGGGGGGGGGTGGCAGTCGCGGTGGTGGGGGTGGCAGTCGCGGTGGTGGCGGTACTGCAGCAGCGGTGGTGGTGGTAGCAGCGGTTGGGGTGGCAGTCGTGGTGGTGGCGGTACTGCAGCAGCGGTGGGGGTGGCAGTCGTGGTGGGGGTGGCAGTTGTGGTGGGGGTGGCAGCAGCGGTGGGGGTGGCAGTCGTGGTGAGGGTGGCAGTCGCTCGCCTGTCTGCTGATGTTTTATCTTTAACACTCCACAGAATAAAAAAGTGCCTTAGTAGAACTCCACTTTCCAGCCCCTAGGTCTTCAGCAGATCGCCCCCCCTTGGTCACCGGACTGCAATAAATCTGCACGGCAAGAAGGCACTGGAGCGTAAACGGTTAACTGAACTGTATGGTAACAGGAAGCGCCGTGTGCGCTGAAGAAAAAGGCTCCAAAATGGTACAAAAAAAGAACTTTGGGGCTAAAATCCCATCCGCGTGAGAACGACAGCAGCTGGGTGGTTAGCAGCCGCCCGGCGCTGCCACAACACCTGCCGCCCCCCCCACCTGGCGGAGCTCCCAGATAGCATCAGCGCTGTGGTTAGGTTAATAGGTCAATAACCCATCCAACACTGGCAGGGGCGCACATGCCAACCGTAGCGCTGCCGGGACCCCACTGGCCGGGTGGTCAGAGGGGCGCTTCACACCAGGTAGAAACATTTGCAGCGCCTCGTATTCTGCTCTGTATTACACAACTGCAGATGAATAAGGGGGGGGGGGGGGGGGTCCGCAGCGTCTTCTTGGTGTGACTGGGCCCCTAGGCCAGCTCTAACGCGCTCTTCGCTCTACAATCATGGCTTCAGGCGGGCGCCGGCGGTTTCGTTTGACTCGCGAGGCGTTGTGTTTCCGTAACTTTACTGTTTTTGGCATGTTTGCTATTCCAGACCCGCCCAGTACTCGGTTTTCAAGCCTGACATGTTTTCAGCTCTAGACATGAACTAGAATGTTTCCACTCACTGACAGCAAGCATATTTTCCTGACACAATCTAACTAGCCAGGAAAAATGTAGCAGAGCTGAGCTGGTTAAGGCAGCACATTACTTAGCTGGCACCTCCTGCTGATATGGCCGACGTCACAGAGGGGTGTAGATGCTGTCCGCCATCCTATTATTACAGACCGTCCTATAATAGCACATCTCCCCTGCAGCAATGTCAGACTGACCGCCGGCTCATCACCCCGACCCCACAATCCCCCTGAAGAGGGTTCTACACCATGGCACATCGCATTTATCCCCCTACCACCCCAGAGCATAAACGAACATCGCGGGGGGCAGCAGTACCAGCTCTTCAGTTACACCCCAAGGATGGTGCGGGCTCAGAAGTGATATCAGCGCCACCTGTAGGAACAACACAGCTATGTAAACAGGGGGCCAGGGAAACCAGACACCAGGAAACGGCGTCCACATCTGCCAACCACTGGGATCCCTACGGATAGCAATAATGCACTGCAGTACAGAAGTACTACAGTGTATTAATAGAGCAATCATAGTATTGTAGGTTCAAGATCCCACAGGGACAAGAAAAACTAAAAAAACAAAATGAGATCAAAAGGAGTAAAGAATGGCGAAAGACTTATTTCACATTTTCCAATGTTTGTTTAAAAAATAAAGTAAAAAAAATTGAAACCCAAAACATAAATCATTGGATAAGTAACCGCCAGTACAATAAACGGAATATACTCATGAGGCACAGTGTACGCTATAAAAGAAAGATCTGGAACAAAGGGGGCGCTCTAATACCTATGTATAGTATATCAGGGGCCAGTACAGAGATCTCCCCCATCATCTATTATACCGAGGACTGTAACAAGGGGGCGCTCTAATAACTATGTATAATATATCAGGGGTCAGTACAGAGATCTCTCCCATCATTTATTATACCCAGGACTGTAACAAGGGGGCGCTCTAATAACTATATATATCAGGGGTCAGTACAGAGATCTCTCCCATCATCTATTATACCCAGGACTGTAACAAGGGGGCGCTCTAATAACTATGTATAGATATATCAGGGGTCAGTACAGAGATCTCTCCTATCATCTACTATACCCAGGACTGTAACAAGGGGGCGCTCTAATAACTATGTATAATATATCAGGGGTCAGTACAGAGATCTCTGCCATCATCTATTATACCCAGGACTGTAACAAGGGGCGCTCTAATAACTATGTATAGATATATCAGGGGTCAGTACACAGATCTCTCTCATCATCTATTATACCCAGGACTGTAATAAAGGGGAGCTCTAATAACTATGTATAGATATATCAGGGGTCAGTACAGAGATCTCTCCCATCATCTATTATACCCAGGACTGTAACAAGGGGGCGCTCTAATTGCTATGTATAATATATCAGAGGTCACTACAGAGATCTCTCCCATCATCTATTATACCCAGGACTGCAACAAGAGGGTGCTCTAATAACCATGTATAGATATATCAGGGGTCAGTACAGAGATCTCTTCCATCATCTATTATACCCAGCACTGTAACAAGGGGGCGCTCTAATAACTATGTATAGATATATCAGGGGTGACTATAACAAGGGGGCGCTTTAGTAACTATGTATAATATATCAGGGGTCAGTACAGAGATCTCTCCCATCATCTATTATACCCAGGACTGTAACAAGGGGGCGCTCTAATAACTATGTATAGATATATCAGGGGTCAGTACAGAGATTTCTCCCATCATCAATTATACCCAGCACTGTAACAAGGGGGCGCTCTAATAACTATGTATAGATATATCAGGGGTGACTATAACAAGGGGGCGCTTTAGTAACTATGTGTAGATATATCAGGGGTCAGTACAGAGATCTCTCCCATCATCTATTATACCCAGGACTGTAACAAGGAGGCGCTCTAATAACTATGTATAGATATATCAGGGGTCAGTACAGAGATCTCTCCCATCATCTATTATACCCAGGACTGTAACAAGGGGGCGCTCTAATAACTATGTGTAGATATATCAGGGGTCCGTACAGAGATCTCTCCCATCATCTATTATACCAGGACTGTAACTAGGGGGTGGTCTAATAACTATGTATAGATATATCAGGGGTCAGTACAGAGATCTCTCCCATCATCTATTATACCCAGGACTGTAACAAGGAGGCGCTCTAATAACTATGTATAGATATATCAGGAGTCAGTACAGAGATCTCTCCCATCATCTATTATACCCAGGACTGTAACAAGGAGGCGCTCTAATAACTATATATATATATATCAGGGGTCAGTACAGAGATCTCTCCCATCATCTATTATACCCAGGACTGTAACAAGGGGGCGCTCTAATAACTATGTATAGCTATATCAGGGGTCAGTACAGAGATCTCTCTCATCATCTATTATACCCAGGAGTGTAACAAGGAGGCGCTCTAATAACTATGTATAGATATATCAGGGGTCCGTACAGAGATCTCTCCCATCATCTATTATACCCAGGAGTGTAACAAGGGGGCGCTCTAATAACTATGTATAGATATATCAGGGTCAGTACAGAGATCTCTCCCATCATCTATTATACCGAGGACTGTAACAAGGGGGCGCTCTAATTGCTATGTATAGATATATCAGGGGTCAGTACAGAGATCTCTCCATCATCTATTATACCCAGTACAGTGACCAGGGGCGCTCTAATAACTATGTATAGATATATCAGGGGTCAGTACAGAGATCTCTCCGATCATCTATTATACCCAGGACTGTAACAAGGAGGCGCTCTAATAACTATGTATAGATATATCAGGAGTCAGTACAGAGATCTCTCCCATCATCTATTATACCAGGACTGTAACTAGGGGGTGGTCTAATAACTATGTACAGATATATCAGGGGTCAGTACAGAGATCTCTCCGATCATCTATTATACCCAGGACTGTAACAAGGGGGCGCTCTAATAACTATGTATAGATATATCAGGGGTCAGTACAGAGATCTCTCCCATCATCTATTATACCCAGGACTGTAACAAGGGGGCGCTCTAATAACTATGTATAGATATATCAGGGGTCAGTACAGAGATCTCTCCTATCATCTACTATACCCGGGACTGTAACAAGGGGGCGCTCTAATAACTATGTATAATATATCAGGGTCAGTACACAGATCTCTCTCATCATCTATTATACCCAGGACTGTAACAAGGGGGCGCTCTAATTGCTATGTATAGATATATCAGGGGTCAGTACAGAGATCTCTCCATCATCTATTATACCCAGTACAGTGACCAGGGGCGCTCTAATAACTATGTATAATATATCAGAGGTCACTACAGAGATCTCTCCCATCATCTATTATACCCTGGACTGTAACAAGGGGACGCTCTAATAACTATGTATAGATATATCAGGGATCAGTACAGAGATCTCTCTCATCATCTATTATACCCAGGACTGTAACAAGGGGGCGCTCTAATAACTATGTATAATATATCAGGGGTCAGTGCAGAGATCTCTCTCATCATCTATTATACCCTGGACTGTAACAAGGGAGCGCTCTAATAACTATGTATGGATATATCAGGGGTCAGTCCCATCATCTATTATACCCAGGACAGTAACAAGGGGCGCTCTAATAACTGTGCATAGATATATCAGGGGTCAGTACAGAGATCTCTCCCATCATGTATTATACCCAGGACTGTAACAAGGGGGCGCTCTAATAACTATGTATATTATATCAGGGGTCAGTACAGAGATCTCTCCCATCATCTATTATACCAGGACTGTAACAAGGGGGTGCTCTAATAACTATGTATAGATATATCAGGGGTCAGTACAGAGATCTCTCCCATCATCTATTATACCCAGGACAGTAACAAGGGGGCGCTCGCGGCGTTCGACATGCTATGCTAATCACGTTGTAAAGCGCCCCGTGTGAGTGTGTCCTACGGCTTTAGTCACATGTTCGTTTTTCCTTCCCGCTTGTCTCTTCCATCAGGGTGAGAAGTATGGCACCAGTGTGTTTGCGCCGCCGCGGTTCAGTTGCGCCGGCTCCATCAGGTTACACTGACCGCACAGATTCCGTTTGCGTCATTCATTCAGTCCCTTGGCGGTCGCGCTGAGCGAGACGGACGTCACAGTAGGAAGAGATCCATTAAAACCGTGCGCAAACAGACAAAAAAGGGTTAAAAATAAGAGCCGCTGTTTCTAGGAGGATCTGGCAGTCGCATCGCGGTCGACGCGTCGGGGGGGGGGGGGGGGGGGTCGACGCGTCGGGATGCTTTCACCCATTCTCCTAAAGCTCGAAAAGATCAACTAAAAACGGAAACCAAATGCGCTGCGGGCGCGGTCAGACGTTACAGGGGCGTCAGACAACAGGCTGAAGATGGGGCCTGCGTGTCATGTGCGCCGCGCCATTGTCTGCAGTCCGTGGGGTCTGTCATCATCCCATACGGACAGGAGGGGGCAGCTGTGGGAACGTGACCCACCAGGCACGGGCACCATGAGAAACCTGACCTACTTCTGTGAAGACATACGGAGTGCCACATGCCATTAGCATCACGCTCGCCGCCGCGGTCTTATGGGGATGGCTGACGGCGGGCAGAGTGTCAGAACCGGACAGGCGGAAAGCAGATACACTATCTGCAAACAAGGCTTGCACGCATGCCCTTCACACTGCCAGCAGCACAGCGAGATACCGGGGGGCCGCAGTGGACTCGTCGGGGGCCGCAGTGGACTGTGCCTGAAATACCATAACGAGAGGAAGCTTAACCCCGCCGGCTGAAGGCAGCTGCAGGGCGCGAGGGGTTAAGCAGAGGCCGCAACCGGATGATGGAAATAAGCTGACCTGTCAATGACTGGTCACCTGCAGAGAGGGTGCAGCAAGCCTCCCCCTCAATGACCGGACATGGCAGGGGACCTCCAATGCTCCCCAACTCCTTAAAGGGGTTGTACAGGATAAGAAAGACATCGCCCCTCCTATCCCCAGGCTATATCTGGTATAGCAGCTCACTCCATCCACTCCCAACGAGCTGCAATACCACACACAACCCATGCACAGGGTGGCGCTGTTTGTGCAAGAAAGCAGCCATCTTTTGCTACTGCTGTAGAACCCCTTTAATGGGCAAGTGCAGCCAGGAGCAGGACTCTAAGTGTGCGGGCGCCCCTCCCCCCACGGCAGACGCCCCCCTCATGTTTATGAAACAACATCTTGTGTAAAAAGGTGTAAAAAGAATTTCAGGATGGAAATCCCAGCAGCGCTGAGTGCCATGCCGGAGCGAGAGGCAGCCGCGGCGGATGGAGGAACACTGACACCTAGTGGGGATTCCTAAGAAGGCAAACAGAGTGCATGAGAGTTCTGTACCATCTCCGCTCTGCGAGGGGCGGCGCAATCTTGTACTCCCCATCCAGCAGAAGGAGGGTTCCCTGTGCAGATTGCCAGGAGGGTCCCCAGCTGAGGGGGGTCTGCCAGTGACGTACCATGGAGTTATAGAAAGGCCTAAATCTACACGCCCACATTTAGCCTAGTGTTTAACCCTTTAAAGGGGGTGTACCACAATGATCGCCCTCCACAGGAGAGGGCCTACGGTGCTGATCGGTGGGGGGCTCACCGCTGATCTCCAGCACAGGACTTGTGTCACGCTGTCCCTATGGGGGGTCGCTTCTCCCCCCACAGTGCTGTTCGTATGCTTCGCCTGAGCTCCTTCATATCCTGCCAGCCGAGCGGGCGCCACGTATCTCCGCAGTCCCTGAAGTGAATGGTGCGCTGGTCACCAGTACCCGGCAGTAAAGACAACGGGGACACAGGACCCCTTTCCTCAGGGTCAGAGGGGATCTCAGCAGGTCCCCTCTCTTCCTGTGGAGGCGGGGGGACAGGTGATTTTAGTGCACCCCCGCCCCCTCCCTTTCTGTTGACCTCGCCGTATGAGGGTGGATCCGTGGCGATCTGTAGTGAATATTGCTTCCATTTTGGGGGTTCTATAAGGGGGGCTCGGTGAACCCCACTTCCACCATTGTTTTTGTTTCCATGGAGCAGGGATGCCCCGTCACATCTCTGCAGGTCGGACCGCTACATCACCATTGGGTTTTTTGAGATTCTTCCACTTTTACACAATAAAGAGAAGTCCTGCCTCATCATCGCGATCCTCGGTGCTACGATGGAAGCCCCCCGGGAGCACAAATGGCGTAAAAAAAGATAAAAATAAATGGACAAAAAAAACACAACTTTTTTTTCTGCTTTTTCTCATATTAGCATAAAAAAGTTATTTAAACAATTCCCACAGACTTGGCATCATCGTGTTCGCGAGGACGCGGACAACAGGCTGAACGCACGTTTTATTCTACACGGCAAACAGTGTAAAAAAAACACTAACGAACTGAGGCAAAGTGCTAATTTTTAACATTTTATCTCCCAAAAACCACAATAAAAGTGATCAAAAAAGCCGTGTGTGTCCGAAAACCAAAGCAATAAAAGCTGCAGCGCGTCTCGCAAAAAATCAGCCCTCACAGCGCTCCGCCCGCGGAAAATAAGAGTTACAGGACTTGGAATGCAGCGATCTAGAAAAAGGAAACTTCCAAAAAAATATAGCTGAATTTTGGTCTGGTAACCGTAGCGACCGGCAGGAAACACGTATTGCGCCATTTCTGCTGCATGAAATTCTACTCTGCGGCAGGATGGATGCCTTCTCTCTCCCTGCGATCACACAAACATGGAGGAAAGTTTCACAATCTGCTCCACGTACCGAAACGTGGCCATAAAAACTAAGTGCGCCACGAGAAACCGAGAACTCATCCGGCCGCCGGCGGAAAACAACAGAGTTAGGGCTTTTAAAGAATGGAGATGAAAATCTACCAGAAATGGTTGTGTCCTCGAGCCCGAACTAGCCGAGTGCCTAAGGGGCGGTTTCACATTAGCAAAACATGGCCGCGATCTTCCAGAAACAGCGCCCCTCCTGCCCAGGGTTTGTACTGCAGCGCAGACTCATTGGTTCAGAAGGAGCTGCAGTACTGGACACCGCCACGGGCAGGTGGGGTGCTGTTATTTGCATAGTCTGATACACGCTCTGAGTCAGAAACACAAGGCCGGACCTGAGAACCCACTTGCCAATCTGCATGTGGGAAGGCGCATAGACTTCGGGGCAGTCACCAGGACAAATCCGCGGGGGGTAAGCCAACGCAGAAATCACATGGCATGATTTCATGTAATAATTCTATCAGACCCCGCTGGCGAGCGATCCGTGCTGGATACATTGTGTCAGCCAGTCACAGCTGAGGTCTGCTACAATGTAACCAGTCCAGACAATCCTCTGTGAGACAGCCTGGAGCCCAGACCGATACATCCTCTGACCCCCCATGAAGTACAGCGCTGCGGAGTATGTAGGCACTACAGACGGGAGTAAAATACAACGAGCCGTGCTAATAGTCACTAGAACATATGTATTACTGTAGGTGTGGGAAAACCTAAATAGAGGCCCAAACCCAAAAAGCATCCGTCCACCTCCGACCCCCCGACTATATACAGAAATAATCACATGATTCACGATTCACTTACAGGGATTGTCCCGCGGCACCAAGTGGGGTTATACACTTCTGTATGGCCTGGTCCTTAAAGGGGTTGTCCCGCGGCACCAAGTGGGGTTATACACTTCTGTATGGCCTGGTCCTTAAAGGGGTTGTCTCGCGGCACCAAGTGGGGTTATACACTTCTGTATGGCCTGGTCCTTAAAGGGGTTGTCCCGCGGCACCAAGTGGGGGTATACACTTCTGTATGGCCTGGTCCTTAAAGGGGTTGTCCCGCGGCAGCAAGTGGGTCTATACACTTCTGTATGGCCATATTAATGCACTTTGTAATATACATTCTGCATTAATTATGAGCCATACAGAAGTTATTCACTTACCTGCTCCGTTGCTAGCGTCCCCGTCGCCATGGTGCCGTCTAATTTCAGCGTCTAATCGCCCGATTAGACGTGCTTGCGCTGTGCGGTCTTCTCCCTGGTGAATGGGGCCGCTCGTGCTGGAGAGCTGGTACTCGTAGCTCCGCCCCGTCACGTGTGCCGATTCCAGCCAATCAGGAGGCTGGAATCGGCAATGGACCGCACAGAGCCCACGGTGCACCATGGGAGAAGACCCACAGTGCATCATGGGTGAAAATCCCGGCAGTCATCTTAGTAAGGTAAGGAAGAAGTCGCCGCAGCGCGGGGATTCAGGTAAGTACTAAACGGTTTTTTTTTTAACACATTCATTGGGTTTGTCTCGCGCCGAACGGGGGGCCTATTGAATAAAAAAAAAAAACCCGTTTCAGCGTGGGACAACCCCTTTAATAACTTACAATGTACTGCTCCTGAGTTACATCCAGTATTATACTCCAGAGCTGCACTCACTATTCTGCTGGTGGAGTCACTGTGTACATACATTACTTATCCTGTATTGATCCTGAGTTACATGCTGTATTATACTTCAGAGCTGCACTCACTATTCTGCTGGTGGAGTCACAGGGTACATACATTACTTATCCTGTACTGCTCCTGAGTTACATCCTGTATTATACCCCAGAGGTGCACTCACTATTCTGCTGGTGGAGTCACTGTGTACATACATTACTTATCCTGTACTGACCCTGAGTTACATCCTGTATTATACCCCAGAGCTGCACTCACTATTCTGCTGGTGGAGTCACTGTGTACATACATTACTTATCCTGTACTGATCCTGAGTTACATCCTGTATTATACCCCAGAGCTGCACTCACTATTCTGCTGGTGGAGTCACTGTGTACATACATTACTTATCCTGTACTGCTCCTGAGTTACATCCTGTATTATACCGCAGAGCTGCTCTCACTATTCTGCTGGTGGAGTCACTGTGTACATACATTACTTATCCTGTACTGATCCTGAGTTCCATCCTGTATTATACCCCAGAGCTGCACTCACTATTCTGCTGGTGGAGTCACTATATACATACATTACTTATCCTGTACTGATCCTGAGTTACGTCATGTATTATACCCCAGAGCTGCACTCACTATTCTGCTGGTGGAGTCACTCTGTACATACATTACTTATCTTGTACTGCCCAAGTTACATCCTGTATTATACTCCAGAGGTGCACTCACTATTCTGCTGGTGGAGTCACTGTGTACATACATTACTTATCCTGTACTGCCCAAGTTACATCCTGTATTATACTCCAGAGGTGCACTCACTATTCTGCTGGTGGAGTCACTGTGTACATACATTACTTATCCTGTACTGATTCTGAGTTACATCCTGTATTATACCCCAGAGCTGCACTCACTATTCTGCTGGTGGAGTCACTGTGTACATACATTACTTATCCTGTATTATACCCCAGAGCTGCACTCACTATTCTGCTGGTGGAGTCACTGTGTACATACATTACTTATCCTGTACTGCCCGAGTTACATCCTGTATTATACTCCAGAGGTGCACTCACTATTCTGCTGGTGGAGTCACTGTGTACATACATTACTTATCCTGTATTATACCCCAGAGCTGCACTCACTATTCTGCTGGTGGAGTGACTGTGTACATACATTACTTATCCTGTATTATACCCCAGAGCTGCACTCACTATTCTGCTGGTGGAGTCACTGTGTACATACATTACTTATCCTGTACTGCCCGAGTTACATCCTGTATTATACTCCAGAGGTGCACTCACTATTCTGCTGGTGGAGTCACTGTGTACATACATTACTTATCCTGTACTGATCCTGAGTTACATCCTGTATTATACTCCAGAGCTGCACTCACTATTCTGCTGTTGGAGTCACTGTGTACATACATTACTTATCCTGTAGTGATCCTGAGTTACATCCTGTATTATACTTCAGAGCTGCACTCACTATTCTGCTGGTGGAGTCACTGTGTACATACATTACTTATCCTGTACTGATCCTGAGTTACATCCTGTATTATACTCCAGAGCTGCACTCACTATTCTGCTGGTGGAGTCACAGGGTACATACATTACTTATCCTGTACTGCTCCTGAGTTACATCCTGTATTATACCCCAGAGGTGCACTCACTATTCTGCTGGTGGAGTCACTGTGTACATATATTACTTATCCTGTACTGCTCCTGAGTTACATCCAGTATTATACCCCAGAGGTGCACTCACTATTCTGCTGGTGGAGTCACTGTGTACATACATTACTTATCCTGTACTGACCCTGAGTTACATCCTGTATTATACCCCAGAGCTGCACTCACTATTCTGCTGGTGGAGTCACTGTGTACATATATTACTTATCCTGTACTGCTCCGGAGTTACATCCAGTATTATACCCCAGAGGTGCACTCACTATTCTGCTGGTGGAGTCACTGTGTACATACATTACTTATCCTGTACTGACCCTGAGTTACATCCTGTATTATACCCCAGAGCTGCTCTGACTATTCTGCTGCTGGTGGAGTCACTGTGTACATACATTACTTATCCTGTACTGATCCTGAGTTACATCCTGTATTATACTCCAGAGCTGCACTCACTATTCTGCTGGTGGAGTCACTGTGTACATACATTACTTATCCTGTACTGCTCCTGAGTTACATCCAGTATTATACTGCAGAGCTGCACTCACTATTCTGCTGGTGGAGTCACTGTGTACATACATTACTTATCCTGTACTGATCCTGAGTTACATCCTGTATTATACCCCAGAGCTGCACTCACTATTCTGCTGGTGGAGTCACTGTGTACATACATTACTTATCCTGTACTGCTCCTGAGTTACATCCTGTATTATACCGCAGAGCTGCGCTCACTATTCTGCTGGTGGAGTCACTGTGTACATACATTACTTATCCTGCACTGCTCCTGAGTTCCATCCTGTATTATACCCCAGAGCTGCACTCACTATTCTGCTGGTGGAGTCACTATATACATACATTACTTATCTTGTACTGATCCTGAGTTACGTCATGTATTATACCCCAGAGCTGCACTCACTATTCTGCTGGTGGAGTCACTCTGTACATACATTACTTATCTTGTACTGCCCAAGTTACATCCTGTATTATACTCCAGAGGTGCACTCACTATTCTGCTGGTGGAGTCACTGTGTACATACATTACTTATCCTGTACTGCCCAAGTTACATCCTGTATTATACTCCAGAGGTGCACTCACTATTCTGCTGGTGGAGTCACTGTGTACATACATTACTTATCCTGTACTGATTCTGAGTTACATCCTGTATTATACCCCAGAGCTGCACTCACTATTCTGCTGGTGGAGTCACTGTGTACATACATTACTTATCCTGTATTATACCCCAGAGCTGCACTCACTATTCTGCTGGTGGAGTCACTGTGTACATACATTACTTATCCTGTACTGCCCGAGTTACATCCTGTATTATACTCCAGAGGTGCACTCACTATTCTGCTGGTGGAGTCACTGTGTACATACATTACTTATCCTGTACTGATCCTGAGTTACATCCTGTATTATACTCCAGAGCTGCACTCAATATTCTGCTGGTGGAGTCACTGTGTACATACATTACTTATCCTGTATTATACCCCAGAGCTGCACTCACTATTCTGCTGGTGGAGTCACTGTGTACATACATTACTTATCCTGTATTATACCCCAGAGCTGCACTCACTATTCTGCTGGTGGAGTCACTGTGTACATACATTACTTATCCTGTACTGATCCTGAGTTACATCCTGTATTATACCCCAGAGCTGCACTCACTATTCTGCTGGTGGAGTCACTGTGTACATACATTATTTATCCTGTACTGATCCTGAGTTACATCCTGTATTATACTCCAGAGCTGCACTCACTATTCTGCTGGTGGAGTCACTGTGTACATACATTACTTATCCTGTACTGCCCCTGAGTTACATCCTGTATTATACCCCAGAGCTGCACTCACTATTCTGCTGGTGGAGTCACTGTGTACATACATTACTTATCCTGTACTGCTCCTGAGTTACATCCTGTATTATACCGCAGAGCTGCGCTCACTATTCTGCTGGTGGAGTCACTGTGTACATACATTACTTATCCTGCACTGCTCCTGAGTTCCATCCTGTATTATACCCCAGAGCTGTGCTCACTATTCTGCTGGTGGAGTCACTGTGTACATACATTACTTATCCTGTACTGCTCCTGAGTTACGTCATGTATTATACCTCAGAGCTGCACTCACTATTCTGCTGGTGGAGTCACTGTGTACATACATTACTTATCCTGTACTGCTCCTGAGTTACATCCTGTATTATACCCCAGAGCTGCACTCACTATTCTGCTGGTGGAGTCACTGTGTACATACATTACTTATCCTGTACTGATCCTGAGTTACATCCGGTATTATACTCCAGAGCTGCACTCACTATTCTGCTGGTGGAGTCACTGTGTACATACATTACTTATCCTGTACTGCTCCTGAGTTACATCCTGTATTATACCCCAGAGCTGCACTCACTATTCTGCTGGTGGAGTCACTGTGTACATACATTACTTATCCTGTACTGATCCTGAGTTACATCCTGTATTATACCCCAGAGCTGCACTCACTATTCTGCTGGTGGAGTCACTGTGTACATACATTACTTATCCTGTACTGATCCTGAGTTACATCCTGTATTATACCCCAGAGCTGCACTCACTATTCTGCTGGTGGAGTCACTGTGTACATACATTACTTATCCTGTACTGCTCCTGAGTTACATCCTGTATTATACCCCAGAGCTGCACTCACTATTCTGCTGGTGGAGTCACTGTGTACATACATTACTTATCCTGTACTGCTCCTGAGTTACATCCTGTATTATACCCCAGAGCTGCACTCACTATTCTGCTGGTGGAGTCCCTGTATACAATGTATTCTGCTCCGTACGGCGGTATATATGCAGACGCTCACCTTCTCCCAGTGTTGCAGTTGATACTCCGCTTCCCACCTGTAAGGCAGAACACATCAGTTAGGGCCGTTCCACGCGAGACGCACAAAACTCTACTTGGAGTAAAACTGGAGCGCCGCCTGCTCTATATCCTCGTGTTCGCCATGTTTTCAATGTGAGCTCTAATGCCCCGCTGGCCGTGTGACCGCGGCGCCCCGCTGAAGTCGATGCCAAACACTTGCCATCGTCCGACGCAACAAACAGTTTCAGAGAAGCGATGCGAGGCTCCACGCCGCCGCGATATCAGACTGAGATTCTCGGACAGATACCGTAGTTGTCCATGAATAGACAACAAACATGACCGAGGCGTCACATGGGAGGAGCAGCCATTAATGCCCAACACCCTCTGTACCGGGGTGGGGGGGGGGGGTCGCCATTACTGCCGGGGCCCCTCTGAGGGGGGGGGGGGGTCGCCATTACTGCCGGGGCCCCTCTAGGGGGTCGCCATTACTGCCGGGGGCCCCTCTAGGGGGTCGCCATTACTGCCGGGGGCCCCTCTAGGGGGTCGCCATTACTGCCGGGGGCCCCTCTAGGGGGTCGCCATTACTGCCGGGGGCCCCTCTAGGGGGTCGCCATTACTGCCGGGGGCCCCTCTAGGGGGTCGCCATTACCCCTCTGTGTATAACCCCACTTGCTGCCGCGGGACAACCCCTTTAAGGACCAGGCCAAATTTTGCAAATCTGACACGTGTCACTTTAACATGGAAAAAGACCAGAAAGGTTTTGCATATCCAAGCGATTCTGACATTGTTTTTTTCGCCACATTTTGTACTTCACTTAGGCGGAAAAAAAAGACCGATAGAATTTGTGTTTATTTATTAAAAGCGCCAAAATTGGGAAAATTTTGAAAAAATCGTCATTTTTTCACATTTCCAACTGCAATATCTCAAATATGGGCAAACATAATATAGAAATTTTTGCTAACAGTTATATTTCCATCCGTTTACTTTATTCTGGAAGCACATTGGAAAAACTTTCGGTTTTTTTTTAACCATTTAGGAGACGTACAAATCTAACAGTACTTTTCAGCATTTTGGGGAACACTTTCTTTTCCTGCACCAAGCCAAGATTGGAAAGGCTCATAGGAGTCAGAATGATAGATACCCCCACAAGTGACCCGATTTTATAAACTGCACCCCTTAACGTATTCACTGAGGGGGGTCAGGAGTATTTTAACCCCACAGTTTATTTTTGGAGTCAATGAAATTTAGAGGAGAAAAACTAAAATTTCATATTTTTGCAAATATGTCATTTTAAAGACAGGACTTTTTTCTATAATACACATGAATATGAGGATTTGCACCCCAGAATGGATCCCCCTGTTTGTCCCGTGCTCAGAAACATACCCATTGTGGCCCTAATCTTATGTCTGGATGCACAATGGGGCCCAAAATGAAAGGAGCAACCGGTGGCTTTCGGAACAGAAATTTTGCTTGAAGGTGATTTAGGCCCCATTGCCCACTTGTAGAGCCATTGAGTGACCAAAACGATGGAGAACCCCCACAAGTGACCCCATTTTGAAAACTAGACCCCTTAACAAATTCATCTAGGGGTGTGCTGCGTGTTTTGACCCCAAAGTATTTGAATGAATCTAAGCAAAGCAGAAGGAAAAAATTACGATTTTCATTTTTTTGGCAATTTAAAAACAGGTTTTTTTGTACAGTGTACATAGGAATGAAGACGGTCACCCCAAAATAGATCCCCCCGTTTGTCCCGTGTTCAGAAATATACCCATTGTGGCCCTAATCTACTTACAGGACACATGGCAAGGCCTATAATGGAAGGAGTACCGGCTGGATTTCAGGGTCCAACGGAATAAATCCCAGGCCCCATTGCCCACTTATACGGAAAAAAATTTGACTTCCTTAAAATATTCCCCCCCCCCATTTTTTGGCATTCCCTAAATATTTGATAAAGGTAATAATATAAACTGCGTTTTATGTCTGAAGACAGGGGTAATTACAGGGGCTGGGTGGGCACATGGGGCAAGAAAACCGGGTATCCCCCCCCCCCCTCCTCTCATGTATTTTTGGGGGTATTTCATGACCCCAGTGGCCAGGATGGGGTGTAAAAAGTGATGCTCTGTGAGGCTCTGTAATCTTGCAGTGGTGCGGCGGTCTCACATAGAAGGCGCTCAACAAGCTGCTCCTGGGCTGCAGGAAGGCGACCGTTCCCGGGGCTTCTTGTAAATTACGGATTACAGGTAGCGGTCTGAATAACGCCGGGCTCATGCAGCCGTAGGCGGAATCCGCTTGCGGAGGCCCACAGCGGATCCCAGCTGTGAGCTCGGCCATGACCCTGCATACGGCCGCGTAATGTACTGCGCATAACTGCCTACTCACACAGGCGGTTTTTTGTTTGCATTTCCCGCGCCGTCGCTTAGAGATGACCCGGGTACCCGCAGCCCGTACACAATGTGTTTGCACATGGGCTGCGGGTATATCCGCGGTCATAGAGCACAATGGGCTCTAGGTCGCAGATATTCGTGGTAAAATATAGCATGCCGTGTTCTGTTTCTGCGAGTGGATTCCGTAATTCCGACCCGCTAATTTGGGGGAATTGTGTAATCCAATGCATGCGATTGATCCGTGGATTACCGCTGATCAGGCACATGCAGAACCTGTAATTCCTCTCCGGTCTTGTGTGACCGGCCTAATGTTATACCGCTACTTTATCACGTGATCGGGGACCGCTCAGCGAGGCCGCCGGTCACTGCTCCAAGCACTCAGCAACCGTTGGTCGCTGGGAGCAAGGGGATTTAACATTTCCTGGGCTCCCCGGCTCCTGCGAATGTGTCCGGCATTTTGCCGGCGGGCGCATGCGCAGCAGCCGGAAGGGTCCATGGAGGATAATCGCATCTGGATTCAAATGCGGAAGCCTCCGAGAAGATGTCTCATCTCCCCCAACCGATCGCACTTTTACGTAATCGCCATTATGCATTGGATAACGGCGATCACGTGACCAGTAACCGCATACCGCGGCTCCCTGTGACATCTCCAGGCTCTTGCTACCTTTTGTAGCCAGCAGCAGGGAGATTTTACATTTCTTGGGCAATCTTTCACTTTTGCGCATGCGTCCGCCATCATGCTGACGGGCGCATGCGCAGAAGCTGGGGTAAGGTCCGCGGATCAACATCCCATCAGGGTACAAATCCGGGACCTTGGGTACGTAATTTCATCCCCCCTTACGGATACGATCCATAAGAGGAGATGAAACTTAAAAGTTAAAAAAAAGTTTATAAAGTTAAACTTTTTTTTTTTTTTTTTTACTTTTTAACTTTATATGATCACCGTTATCTGATGGAAACCGCATACAGCGGTCCCCGGTCATATCTCCCTGCACTCGGCTATCTGTGACAGCCGGGTGCAGGGAGATTTTCAATTTGCCAGGCTCACCGGCCTTCTGCGCATGCGCGCCACATCGACGCATGCGCAGAAGCCAGCGGTGGGCCCCGACACCGGCCGGAGGACATGGAGGAAGGAGGGTGAGTATTTTCACCCTCCCTCATGGATCCGATCCATGAGGGCAGGTGAAACTTTTCTTTTTTTACTTTTTTCTTCACTTTTCCGCGATCACCGTTATCCATTGGTTCCCCGCTGACATCTCCTGCCTCCCGGCTATATACAGGAGCCGGGAGCAAGGAGATTTTAAAATTCCCCGGCTGCCAGGCCTTCTGCGCATGCGGCTGAAGTAATGCCGCCTGGCGCGCATGGGCAGAACGCCGGCTTCGGGGCCCGGAGCATCAGAAGAGCGGGGAGCAGTGCGGCGGACCCGGGTGAGTAATTTCAGCTGCCCTGATGGATCCGATCCATCAGGGCAGCTGAATCTTTAACTTTTTTTGCACTATTTACTTTTTTTGCGATCGGCGCTATCCATTGGATGGCGCCGATCGCATTGCCGGGGAGGGGGGGGGGGGTGTCCCCGCAGTCCGGGATGACAGCTCCATGCTGTCGGCGACCAGCGGACACCGACAGCATGGAGCTGTCACGTCGAGAGCCCGAGGGGCTTTATTCTCTGTAGGACACGTTTTTACGTCCTCAGAGAATAAAGCCCACTTCGGGAGGACGTAAAAACACTATGGCCTGGTCGTTAAGGGGTTAAGTACCAAAAACTGACGGTAGGTGGCAGTATCAGACCCCACGGCTGAGCCGTCGTCGCTGATCTTACAGGGGCCGGCTGACGGTGATGCTGACGGAGGTGTTTAGCCCACCATGCTAGGGTCAGATGTCGCAGCTTCATGTACAGTTGGCTTAGATGTACCTGCGCTGCAGAAAGAACGCTGAAGGGGTTTCTGGGACTTCTCTTGGGCATCGGTGGGGGCGCTCCGCCAATCAGCCGTCTGAAGGGGCTGAATCCACTTTACTGCATTCCAGGTACAGCGCCGTGCATTTCGTAGTGGCCGTACCTGGGATGGGACCTCGCTGCACTCAGGTCATGCGACGTCGCAGCAGAGGCGGAGGTGTTCACCTGAAGGCTGCAGTCTCTGATCAGTAGGAAGTACCACCAATCTGATTCTGATGACCTCTGCTGAGGATTGCTCACCCGTTTCTTAGTCCTGGAACACCCCTTTAAGGATATGCAGACAATTAAGGTGCAGTTATAAGACCACGGTAACCCTACCTGCTTTTAACTGCAACCTCATCAAAAAACAGCAATGAAACATGGTGCGGTTTTGGCCACATCTTATCTGCGCCTTGAGATGTGGCCCCCACCCGCGGGCGCACGTCGGCACCCACCCTCAGGTGCGGCCACAGGGCAGGCACTCTGCCAGCTTTCATCAATCGTTTGTGCATGGAAACCAGTGTATTCTACCGAATGTCATCCATGCGCTGCACAGAATCTGTGGCGCACTTCACCCGTCGTCTGCAGGGATTCCACAGCTAAGTCTGCGACAGATCTGCATGCAACACGGGGGGTCATGTGGCAGAACCCACTGCCCAAAATCCATCCCGCCCGACCAAACCCTGAACCACGTCACCTCAGATCCAGGAAATGAAGAGCATCCGCAGGGACCGCTCCGTGCGTCCACTGATACTACTGAGGGGATCGGGGCTTCTGGGAGACAGCTACCGAGGACCCCCCCTCAGGACAGCTCATCATAGACGATGGGGGTCCATCACTGATCGACTGGTACCGAAGCGGCCATGGCACCCGCCCGAACATTGCTGTCACTTCAACCAGCTGGTCAGGAAGCATCCCGAGTCACGGCCCCCCACTGATCGACTATTGATGCCCGATCCCGAGTCACGGCCCCCCACTGATCGACTATTAATGACCGATCCCGAGTCACGGCCCCCCCCCCCCACTGATCGACTATTAATGACCGATCCCGAGTCACGGCCCCCCACTGATCGACTATTGATGACCGATCCCGAGTCACGGCCCCCCACTGATCGACTATTGATGACCGATCCCGAGTCACGGCCCCCCACTGATCGGCTATTAATGACTGATCCCGAGTCACGGCCCCCCACTGATCGGCTATTGATGACCGATCAGGAGGACAGCTCATCAATAGTTAGTTGTGGAGAACCCTTCTTAGGCCTTGTCCACATTCTGTTTGCAGCCTCCGTCACAGATTATAATATGAACTAGTGCAGAACACATAATAGAAATCGGACAGAAGCCGTTCTAGTCGACAGGTTGCATCCGATGCCACAGGGGTCCAGCGAACTAGGGAACAAGCTGAAGTGTGAATGAGTCCAAACAGACTGAGGTCTTGCTGGAAAATCAGGAGTTTTGTGTCTACAGCTCCTGTGCACAGCTATGTGTCTCCATGGTTACAGACTACAAACTGACCCTGCGTAGTCACAACAGCAGAAGTTCTGCTGCAGCTGCATTGTGAGGAGCATACTTGCCCTCAGCCGGGGATCCTGGGGCTCCTCAGCGCTTGTTGCTGTTCTTGTCATATACATTATTTTTCTCATATACTTTGGGTTTCAAGATCTCTGCTTGCTGTTTGAAAAATTCTTGTTACCATCCAGAGAGCCCATCCTTCTGGCTCTGCTCCAGTTGTATCCAGCCTTCTAGACAATCCTCTGTGAGCTCCACAGAGCAGCAGCACAAGCGTCCCACTTGTCCCGACAGCCCCTTGCTGGTGCGGGTACCGTACCTCTGCACACCGTTCACATGTTGCAGAACTTCTGCAGTAAAAATCTGCATGAAGATTGCCTCAAATCCAAACTGAAGGTTGACGACTGCAACGGATGTTCCTCTGGCCCCTCCTGGGGACGCGCCCTCAGGCCGCGCTCACAGGGCAAACCTGCAACAGATTTCCCACATAGAACTTCCACATTACAGTAGCAGCAATGTGGGGGGATTCTGAAAATCCGGCCCCCCTCAGCGGACGCTCACACCATATAAACCTGGCCAATCCCGCCAGCTGCTCCCCGCGATTCCCGCCAGCTGCTCCCCGCGATTCCCGCCAGCTGCTCCCCGCGATTCCCCGCCAGCGTCCCCCGCGATTCCCCGCCAGCGACCCCCCGCGATTCCCCGCCAGCGACCCCCCGCGATTCCCCGCCAGCGACCCCCCGCGATTCCCCGCCAGCGACCCCCCGCGATTCCCCGCCAGCGACCCCCCGCGATTCCCCGCCAGCGACCCCCCGCGATTCCCCGCCAGCGACCCCCCGCGATTCCCCGCCAGCGACCCCCCGCGATTCCCCGCCAGCGACTCCCCGCGATTCCCCGCCAGCGACCCCCCGCGATTCCCCGCCAGCGACCCCCCGCGATTCCCCGCCAGCGACCCCCCGCGATTCCCCGCCAGCGACCCCCCGCGATTCCCCGCCAGCGACCCCCCGCGATTCCCCGCCAGCGACCCCCCGCGATTCCCCGCCAGCGACCCCCCGCGATTCCCCGCCAGCGACCCCCCGCGATTCCCCGCCAGCGACCCCCCGCGATTCCCCGCCAGCGACTCCCCGCGATTCCCCGCCAGCGACTCCCCGCGATTCCCCGCCAGCGACTCCCCGCGATTCCCCGCCAGCGACTCCCCGCGATTCCCCGCCAGCGACTCCCCGCGATTCCCCGCCAGCGACTCCCCGCGATTCCCCGCCAGCGACTCCCCGCGATTCCCCGCCAGCGACTCCCCGCGATTCCCCGCCAGCGACTCCCCGCGATTCCCCGCCAGCGACTCCCCGCGATTCCCCGCCAGCGACTCCCCGCGATTCCCCGCCTGCGACTCCCCGCGATTCCCCGCCAGCGACTCCCCGCGATTCCCCGCCAGCGACTCCCCGCGATTCCCCGCCAGCGACTCCCCGCGATTCCCCGCCAGCGACTCCCCGCGATTCCCCGCCAGCGACTCCCCGCGATTCCCCGCCAGCGACTCCCCGCGATTCCCGCCAGCGACTCCCCGCGATTCCCGCCAGCGACTCCCCGCGATTCCCGCCAGCGACTCCCCGCGATTCCCGCCAGCGACTCCCCGCGATTCCCGCCAGCGACCCCCCGCGATTCCCGCCAGCGACCCCCCGCGATTCCCGCCAGCGACCCCCCGCGATTCCCGCCAGCGACCCCCCGCGATTCCCGCCAGCGACCCCCCGCGATTCCCGCGCACTCTTGACATTTTTCACACGTGTGTTTTTTAAAAATTGCATCTTTGTTCTCTCTTTAAAATGATGGTTTCCATAGTTACCTGCATTAAAGTCACAGTAACGTGGTGTGCGAGTCCGAAACCCAATCACTTCGGGGGAAAACATTCCTTCCCGACTCCAAGATTTCCTTCTGATTTTTTCAGAAAGGCACGTGGTAATCGCCGGTGTGAGAAACCGACCTGGAACGTGGCGTTTACGGGGGTTAGACAAACGCGTCTGCTTTCTTCCAAGCGCAGCGCCATCCTTGTCCAGTGGTCATGTGTTGTACTGCAGCTCAGCTTTATTGAAGTGAATGAGCTGCAATACCCGACACAACCTCCATACAAGGGTGGCGCTGTGCTTGGGAGAAAGCAGCCAGAGATACATCCTGCCAGCGAGGACATTTATGCTGGCTAAAAGCCAACAACTCGCGAGCGGAAGGATTGTCGCTATTGCCCAGCCTCTACAGGAGGCGGCGACCGTCCCTGGCGGACACAATTGTATCACATTCAGTCACTAGGGAGTCTCAGCCAAGAAACAATTGATTCTCTTCACTGACAGCAAGCAGAGATAGCGTCAAGTTACAGAGGCACTCTGAATCGCACCAAACCCATGGCAGCGTGACACACCCATAGATTGGACTCCGCTTCCAACATCACATCCCCTGCCGGCTGCTGCGCCGCACCTTACACCAGACCACAGCGTCGCCGTCCGCAGACGCTTTCCAGCGAGGCGCCAGCTGCTTCCTCAGCCACGAGGCAGCGGAGGTTTGCCTGAACTGATTAAACAATAACGGCGGCGGCAGAGAGCGGATCTTACAAAGGGTTAAACTTCATAGGAAAAGTAGCCAAGGCAGGAAAATAAAGATGGCGGCCGGGAAGCAGCGCTGCGGAGCAGATTGTGGGGGAGTCCCACTAATCAGGACCCCCTATAAACGCGTACGGAAAAACTTACTGAGGTGGGAGGGGCACTTACCCGCTGAGGTCTCTTCAAGGGCCTCTGAGGATCTCCGGTCGCCGGAGCCGTTGGTGCGGCAGCTCAAGAGCGAAGATCTGAAAGGAAGACAAACACATCAGTCAGACGGAACAGCATGCTACCTGGCATTTATCTGCTCCAACCAACATGGCCGCCGTGTCGCAGAGCTGGGCGTGTCTGACCGACATGTCGCAGAGCTGGGCGTGTCTGACCGACATGTCGCAGAGCTGGGCGTGTCTGACCGACATGTCGCAGAGCTGGGCGTGTCTGACCGACATGTCGCAGAGCTGGGCGTGTCTGACCGACATGTCGCAGAGCTGGGCGTGTCTGACCGACATGTAGCAGAGCTGGGCGTGTCTGACCGACATGTAGCAGAGCTGGGCGTGTCTGACCGACATGTAGCAGAGCTGGGCGTGTCTGACCGACATGTAGCAGAGCTGGGCGTGTCTGACCGACATGTAGCAGAGCTGGGCGTGTCTGACCGACATGTAGCAGAGCTGGGCGTGTCTGACCGACATGTAGCAGAGCTGGGCGTGTCTGACCGACATGTAGCAGAGCTGGGCGTGTCTGACCGACATGTAGCAGAGCTGGGCGTGTCTGACCGACATGTAGCAGAGCTGGGCGTGTCTGACCGACATGTAGCAGAGCTGGGCGTGTCTGACCGACATGTGGCAGAGCTGGGCGTGTCTGACCGACATGTGGCAGAGCTGGGCGTGTCTGACCGACATGTAGCAGAGCTGGGCGTGTCTGACCGACATGTAGCAGAGCTGGGCGTGTCTGACCGACATGTAGCAGAGCTGGGCGTGTCTGACCGACATGTAGCAGAGCTGGGCGTGTCTGACCGACATGTAGCAGAGTTGTATGGCGCATTGGAAACACTGGTACTATATAATTTCAGAATCATTACTAGTCTCCTATACGAAGGGCAAATGTCACCCCAAGAACAGCGCCATCAGTATGCATTTGTGGGACCGCCACTCCATTTAGTTCTACGGAGCTTGGCGCAGCGTTCTGTGGCTCCCCCGTTGGAATAAACAACTTTCATAGAGAAAGGGTTAAATTATGAAAAGCATGTAATACAAAAATGAGTCCCCCCCCCCCCCCCCCCCCGACTCCTCCCCCCCCCCCCTCCCCGGCTGCTACCACTGGCTGTCCCCAATTCCAGGGTCTCTGGTGTTTAATTAGCCGGGTCCTCGGGGGCGCTCAGCCCGACTTCAAGGAGACAGAAGCTCGTCAGCGCATTCATTAACATCTTCCCCTCCGCGCCTTCGGACCAGCGCCGGGGAAATACTCCGCTGTCTGGGGTCAGGCTGCGCCGGGTCACTGGGCCGGGCCGCCACAGAAGGGCTCACGCTTCATGCCAGCGCCTGCAAGACGACACCAGACCATCTCTAAAGGCTTCAATACCAGCACAACCAGCAGCCGAGGGCGACAGGGAATCATCAGCCGGCTGTTCTAACGAGCGGACGTCATGTGACGACTGCAGATGCACTAAGGGGTTAAAGTCCTCCAGTCGTGGCGGCACATCAGCAAGACGGGCAGTCACCACTCACCACCTCGCAGGCTATAGCAGGAGGCTTTCATAACTTCTTTCTTTGCTCCGACTTCCAGTAAATGTGTCAAGTGGGCGGTCCATAAAAGTTCTAGCTGATTATGACAGGTCTGATGGATATTGCTGAGAGTCAAATGGCTGCCACAGGAGGCTCCAACCACCCGACTGCAGAAGGAGCCCCCCTCTCCGACCCGACTGCCGCGGGAGCCCCCCCCCTCCCCACCTCCGACCCGACTGCCGCGGGAGCCCCCCCCCCCCCACCTCCGACCCGACTGCCGCGGGAGCCCCCCCCCCACCTCCGACCCGACTGCCGCGGGAGCCCCCCCCCCCCCCCCACCTCCGACCCGACTGCCGCGGGAGCCCCCACCTCCCCACCTCCGACCCGACTGCCGCGGGAGCCCCCACCTCCCCACCTCCGACCCGACTGCCGCGGGAGCCCCCCCCCCCCACCTCCGACCCGACTGCCGCGGGAGCCCCCACCTCCGACCCGACTGCCGCGGGAGCCCCCCCCCCCCCCACCTCCGACCCGACTGCCGCGGGAGCCCCCACCTCCGACCCGACTGCCGCGGGAGCCCCCACCTCCCCACCTCCGACCCGACTGCCGCGGGAGCCCCCACCTCCCCACCTCCGACCCGACTGCCGCGGGAGCCCCCACCTCCCCACCTCCGACCCGACTGCCGCGGGAGCCCCCACCTCCCCACCTCCGACCCGACTGCCGCGGGAGCCCCCCCCCCCCACCTCCGACCCGACTGCCGCGGGAGCCCCCACCTCCCCACCTCCGACCCGACTGCCGCGGGAGCCCCCACCTCCGACCCGACTCCCGCGGGAGCCCCCCCCCCCCCCTCCGACTGATAATCGCTGCGGGTGAAATCATCTCCCGTCTCCAGGTCTCATATCAGTAGTTCTAGAATACCGATCAACCAGAGCCAACATACAAGGGGTGCAAGCGTGCAGGGACCCCATCTGGAAGGAAACGGTATGGCAGACATGGAGCAATGAGGGGCCCCCGGATCACCCCACAGTGCTACACGAGGGGCCCCCGGATCACCCCACAGTGCTACACGAGGGGCCCCGGATCACCCCACATCGCTACACGAGGGGCCCCGGATCACCCCACATCGCTACACGAGGGGCCCCGGATCACCCCACATCGCTACACGAGGGGCCCCGGATCACCCCACATCGCTACACGAGGGGCCCCGGATCACCCCACATCGCTACACGAGGGGCCCCGGATCACCCCACATCGCTACACGAGGGGCCCCGGATCACCCCACATCGCTACACGAGGGGCCCCGGATCACCCCACATCGCTACACGAGGGGCCCCGGATCACCCCACATCGCTACACGAGGGGCCCCGGATCACCCCACATCGCTACACGAGGGGCCCCGGATCACCCCACATCGCTACACGAGGGGCCCCGGATCACCCCACATCGCTACACGAGGGGCCCCGGATCACCCCACATCGCTACACGAGGGGCCCCGGATCACCCCACATCGCTACACGAGGGGCCCCGGATCACCCCACATCGCTACACGAGGGGCCCCGGATCACCCCACATCGCTACACGAGGGGCCCCGGATCACCCCACATCGCTACACGAGGGGCCCCGGATCACCCCACATCGCTACACGAGGGGCCCCGGATCACCCCACATCGCTACACGAGGGGCCCCGGATCACCCCACATCGCTACACGAGGGGCCCCGGATCACCCCACATCGCTACACGAGGGGCCCCGAATCACCCCACATCGCTACACGAGGGGCCCCGAATCACCCCACAGTGCTACACGAGGGGCCCCGAATCACCCCACAGTGCTACACGAGGGGCCCCGAATCACCCCACAGTGCTACACGGGGGGCCCCGGATCACCTCACATCGGGTCTCATCAGACGGAGCCTCTGTGGGATGTGCTGGACAACATGTCCGATCCATGGAGGTTGGCAACTTCCAGGACCTGCACAGGACTGCTCAGAGGGGTCCGGGCCCCGTGGGTCATGAGGGGCCCACACAATACGAGGCAGGTAGAGGAGACCATCAGAGGTGTCCGGGCCCTATGGGTCATGAGGGGCCCACGCAATACGAGGCAGGAGGTTTAATGTTCTGGTTGGTGGGTGTACAGTATATTGATGAGACCATCAGAGGGGCCCGGGCCCCGCACAGTATGAGGCAGGGGGTTTAATGTTGGACCCTAGCGATCAGTACCAAACCCAGGCGGGCCCCCAGCGACCAGCAGCGGACGGCAGAGGGCGGCGCCCCCAGCGACCAGCAGCGGACGGCAGAGGGCGGCGCCCCCAGCAGCGGACGGCAGAGGGCGGCGCCCCCAGCCACCAATTTGTAGTTGTGTACAGGCCAAGTGTAATCTCAGAAGGCGCTGCGGCCCAGTAGTCGGCGTGCAGTGCCACCACACGTCCTGATCACCGAGGGGCAGCCTGCAGGGGGGACACTGGGCACCAGAGCTCGTGTGGCAGCGCCAGTGACCCTCCTTTATGGGACCCTCCTTCTGCTAAATATTGCTTTGCACAATGCAAAAAAGACCCAAAGAAACTGCGCGCCAAATTAACATTCCAGGAACGGAATGCGAGAAACTGAAAGATTTTAGCGTGTGAAATGGAGAACTGAAGTAATTGGCTTCCACCACGGCCGGCGAGTGCAGCGGCAGCTGTCAGACCGCGGCCAGAACATCCCGCAGCAAGGGGCGGCGGGCGGCGCACAGAGGGGCGGCGGGCGGCGCACAGAGGGGCGGCGGGCGGCGCACAGAGGGGCGGCGGGCGGCGCACAGAGGGGCGGCGGGCGGCGCACAGAGGGGCGGCGGGCGGCGCACAGAGGGGCGGCGGGCGGCGCACAGAGGGGCGGCGGGCGGCGCACAGAGGGGCGGCGGGCGGCGCACAGAGGGGCCTCCACAGAGCCAACGGTCAGCGACGGGAACCAGTCAGCATGCACATCAATATAAAACACTACATCCCCCACAATGCCATGCAGCAGGGCATCGTAGACACAACTTCTGGTATGATGAGGGGATAGGACAATACAACGCAGGATTAGAGAAAAGGGCCTGAAAACAGCACCCCAAAAGGCCGTGTCTGGTACTGCAGAATTCAAGTGAATGAGGTGAACCGCAACACCAGACACACCAGAGGTGGCGCTATTCTGACACCTGCTTTAAAAGGGTTGTGCAAAGACGGCGCCCCCTGTTCCTTTCTCCTTTTAGCGCAGTCCCCTCTCCCGGGACCCCCTTTATGTCCCACAATGAACAGCTGTTCAGTCAGAGACTGCCATCCCGGCAGTGAGACAGTGGGGGCGCTGCAGGGGAAATGGTGGCGGGCGGCACCTCTCCCCAGAGTGGGATTAGGGGTGATCCCCCGGGGGCGGAGGAGGGGGGGGGCGCTGAGAGCGGGGGCTGGGCCTGATCCGCCGATTGCTGGGGGAGCCATCCTGCTGGCATGGGCACTCACATCCTGTGCCCCATGATGCATCGCTGCCACCTGTGACTGGCAGTCACCCGCCTTCCGTTGTCGGTCTAGGAGGACTGCCCGGGACTGAGCAGGTAAGTGCGCTTTGTGCTCCATTGTCTTAACCCTTTTAATTGCAATTTAGAATGGTCACTTCTGCCTGGACGCCGCTTTAACCCCTTCAGTGTCAGGTGGTGCAGGACCGCCCTCCGGCATCGATGGGCAGCTGTGCCTGCTATATACAGGCCCGCTGCCGGCTGCTTCTGACAACTGACACCCTCCGGCAACAGCTGCAATCAGCGCTCGGCTGATCATGGCTGTTAACACTTTAAATGCTGTCCATTCTAACAGTACATTTTAACTCTTTCCAATCCAATTTGTATTCTGGTTTTCCTAGGGGGCTTACTCTTTTTCTGCTGTTATACAATGGTGCTATCTGCTGGCTAAGGCCAGTAATGCATGAGGTGACACGTTGGATAGGCTCCAACAGCAGAGAGGCTGGCAATATACAGTAAGAGAACCCCGATGGACGTCTTCCAACATCAGAGTTGTACAGTCTTAAATCATAATGTCTTCAGAGGTCAGACAGTGGATTGGAAAGGGTTAAATGCCGCGACCAGGATTCGGGTGCCCCCCTCCAAAGGGGGATCCTACGGTGAACGCCAACGTCCCGCAGTTCCCAAAGACCTCCCACAAGCCAGCGCTGCAGGAAGCTCCGCCCCCTCGGGGGTCTTTTATTTCCGCGGGCGTAAAAAACCTTTTTATTTCTCCAAGACACAAGTCTTTATAAGGTTGTGCAGGCGGTATAGGCGCGGCGGCATGACGGTACACGAGTCACAGGTACCGCTGCGTCCTCCTAGACCGCGGACGGCGCTTCCTGCACACCCCGAAACACGGCGTGAAGCCATAAAAGTGTAGAAACGGCAAATAACCCTTTCATGTCACCCGGTAAAGCAGCGCAATTCCCGCAGCGGTGCGGAGCGCGTTGTGCGCGTACAAGTCACTACTCATTAGTGGGTACGGAGACGCAGCACTGGGGAGCGGCGGGCAGCAGCAGCGAACGTGCCATGGCCGAGTGACGGTCCTCAGACGCGCTGACACAGTTACAGGCCGCATCTATACCACCCAGCCGGGCGGCCCGCTGCTCTACATTGGCGCAGTCAGACGAGCGGCTCTCAAGCAAGTTATTATACGTGTAAAACAAGACACGATCCACTTTACTGCGTATACCAAAGAGGCGGCGCGACGTCCGCAGGACCGCGCAGACATACGGGGAATTACTGCGCATGGGCGCAGGTCCGCATGGGCGCAGGTCCGCATGGGCGCAGGTCCGCATGGGCGCAGGTCCGCATGCTTTATTTAGTACACAACAATTACGGGAGCAACAGAAAAAACGCAAGAAGGGCCAAACTGCACCCCGAGAAACGCAGCGCATCCGCAAGCACATACGGGGCCGTTGACACAGCCAATAGCGGCACATGTGGCACCCACAACCCTCGGCCCTGTGATGTGTGATGCGCAGCTCGGCCGTCGTCAGGACACCTCAGGATGTGCGGTCAGAACGCGTCCGTCCGCACCAGGTCTGCGCCCGCCTACCCCTGTGAGGCAGCATTGGTCATGGCACTGAACAGCTTAAACAGCTGAGAGCCTCCGCTGATCGCACGATTATCCGGATCTCAGACAGATCAGAGCGCTTACAGATTACAGGCCGGCGCCAGGTAATAATACCTCCAAACAGTCAGCGTGGCAGCGGCTCAGAGCTGGCATCGCCTCGCCAGCCTCTAACTGGGCAAAAGCAAGGTGCAGCCAAGTGTAAGCAATGTAACCAGTAGTGCACGGCGCGGGGCCAGCCGGACACCTCCCCGCGTCACTCTGCAGGAACGATGCATTATATAAAAGGTGCAGCCTCCCGTAATGCGGAACGTCTGATAATCCGGCAACAGTCAGGTACTAATAACAAGAAAACGGAGGATAAAACTCGTCCCACCGCCAGCAGCGCAAAGAGGTAAAGTAACAGACGCAGCCGGCCGAGCGGTCAGCCCAGACATGACACCGCGCACCCCACTGATACTGTGCTGCGCCCTCAGGCAGTCACATTATACCTCTCGGCTATATCCTGTGAGTGATGGCGCCGATCCGCAGCACCGCTACCAACCGAACGGCGCAGGAGCGGCGGCTGTATCCGCATACGCAGATATATACGATAAAACAGCAAACGCCTCAAACTACTTCTCTGTCCCAGATTACGCAATTCCAACCGGCTGATGTGATTGGCGCTGCGGCATTCAGCAGCAAACTGCAGCAGTTCATGTGACCGCAGCAGCCGCAAGTCCGATCTTGTCATACGAGAAGGACGAAACGGCCAGAAGCTTCCATCATCCACACCGAGCAGACGGACTATAATTAATAGCAACCAATCACAGCGCAGCTTTCATGTTTCCTCCGCTGTATAATATATAACAACCAATCACAGCACAGCTTTCATGTTACCTCAGCAGTATAATATATAACAACCAATCACAGCGCAGCTTTCATGTTACCTCAGCGGTATAATTTCCAAGAACATACCTACTATAATACTGCCCCCTATGTCCAAGAACATACCAACTATAATACTGCCCCCTATGTCCAAGAATATACCTACTATAATACTGCCCCCTATGTCCAAAAATATACCTACTATAATACTGCCCCCATGTACAAGAATATAACTACTATAATACTGCCCCCTATGTACAAGAATATAACTACTATAATACTGCCCCCTATGTACAAGAATATAACTACTATAATACTGCTCCTATGTACAAGAATATAACTACTATAATACTGCCCCCTATGTACAAGAATATACCAACTAAAATACTGCCCCCTATGTACAAGAATATAACTACTATAATACTGCCCCTATGTACAGGAATATAACTACTATAATACTGCCCCCTATGTCCAAGAATATACCTACTATAATACTGCCCCCTATGTACAAGAATATAACTACTATAATACTGCCCCCTATGTACAAGAATATAACTACTATAATACTGCCCCCTATGTACAAGAATATAACTACTATAATACTGCCCCTATGTACAAGAATATAACTACTATAATACTGCCCCCTATGTACAAGAATATAACTACTATAATACTGCCTCCTATGTACAAGAATATAACTACTATAATACTGCCCCCTATGTACAAGAATATAACTACTATAATACTGCCCCCTATGTACAAGAATATAACTACTATAATACTGCTCTCTATGTACAAGAATATAACTACTATAATACTGCTCCTATGTACAAGAATATAACTACTATAATACTGCTCTCTATGTACAAGAATATAACTACTATAATACTGCTCTCTATGTACAAGAATATAACTACTATAATACTGCCCCCTATGTACAAGAATATAACTACTATAATACTGCCCCCTATGTACAAGAATATAACTACTATAATACTGCCCCCTATGTACAAGAATATAACTACTATAATACTGCCCCCTATGTACAAGAATATAACTGCTATAATACTGCCCCCTATGTACAAGAATATAACTGCTATAATACTGTCCCCTATGTACAAGAATATAACTGCTATAATACTGCCCCCTATGTACAAGAATATAACTACTATAATACTGCCCCCTATGTACAAGAATATAACTACTATAATACTGCCTCCTATGTACAAGAATATAACTACTATAATACTGCCCCTATGTACAAGAATATAACTACTATAATACTGCCCCCTATGTACAAGAATATAACTACTATAATACTGCTCCTATGTACAAGAATATAACTGCTATAATACTGCCCCCTATGTACAAGAATATAACTGCTATAATACTGCCCCCTATGTACAAGAATATAACTACTATAATACTGCCTCCTATGTACAAGAATATAACTACTATAATACTGCCCCCTTTGTACAAGAATATAACTACTATAATACTGCCCCCTATGTACAAGAATATACCAACTAAAATACTGCCCCCTATGTACAAGAATATAACTACTATAATACTGCCCCTATGTACAGGAATATAACTACTATAATACTGCCCCCTATGTACAAGAACTACTATAATACTGCCCCCTATGTCCAAGAATATACCTACTATAATACTGCCCCCTATGTACAAGAAAATAACTACTATAATACTGCCCCCTATGTACAAGAATATAACTACTATAATACTGCCCCCTATGTACAAGAATATAACTACTATAATACTGCCCCTATGTACAAGAATATAACTACTATAATACTGCCCCCTATGTAGAAGAATATAACTACTATAATACTGCCCCCTATGTACAAGAATAGCAAATCCTATAATACTGCCCCCTATGTACAAGAATATAACTACTATAATATTGTCCCCTATGTACAAGAATATAACTGCTATAATACTGCCCCCTATGTACAAGAATATAACTATTATAATACTGCCCCCTATGTACAAGAATATAACTGCTATAATACTGCTCCTGTGTACAAGAATATAACTGCTATAATACTGCCCCCTATGTACAAGAATATAACTACTATAATACTGCCCCCTATGTACAAGAATATAACTACTATAATACTGCCTCCTATGTACAAGAATATAACTACTATAATACTGCCCCCTATGTACAAGAATATAACTACTATAATACTGCTCCTATGTACAAGAATATAACTACTATAATACTGTCCCCTATGTACAAGAATATAACTACTGTAATACTGCCCTCTATGTACAAGAATATAACTACTATAATACTGCCTCGTATGTACAAGAATATAACTACTATAATACTTCTCCCCTATGTACAAGAATATAACTACTATAATACTTCTCCCCTATGTACAAGAATATAACTACTATAATACTTCTCCCCTATGTACAAGAATATAACTACTATAATACTTCTCCCCTATGTACAAGAATATAACTACTATAATACTGCCTCCTATGTACAAGGATATAACTACTATAATACGGTCCCCTATGTACAAGAATATAACTACTGTAATACTGCCCCTATGTACAAGAATATAACTACTATAATACTGCCTCGTATGTACAAGAATATAACTACTATAATACTGCTCCTATGTACAAGAATATAACTACTATAATACTGCTCCTATGTACAAGAATATAACTACTATAATACTGCCCCCTATGTACAAGAATATAACTACTATAATACTGCCCACTATGTACAAGAATATAACTACTATAATACTGCCCCCTATGTTCAAGAATATAACTACTATAATACTGCCCCCTATGTACAAGAATATAACTACTATAATACTGCTCCTATGTACAAGAATATAACTACTATAATACTGCCTCCTATGTACAAGAATATAACTACTATAATACTGCTCCTATGTACAAGAATATAACTTCTATAATACTGCCCCCTATGTACAAGAATATAACTACTATAATACTGCCTCCTATGTACAAGAATATAACTACTATAATACTGCTCCTATGTACAAGAATATAACTACTATAATACTGCACCCTATGTACAAGAATATAACTACTATAATACTGCACCCCTATGTACAAGAATATAACTACTATAATACTGCCCCCCTATGTACAAGAATATAACTACTATAATACTGCCCCCCTATGTACAAGAATATAACTACTATAATACTGCCCCCCTATGTACAAGAATATAACTACTATAATACTGCCCCCTATGTACAAGAATATAACTACTATAATACTGCCCCGTGTACAAGAATATAACTACTATAATACTGCCTCCTATGTACAAGAATATAACTACTATAATACTGCCCCCTATGTACAAGAATATAACTACTATAATACTGCCCCCTATGTACAAGAATATAACTACTATAATACTGCCCCCTATGTACAAGAATATATCTACTATAATACTGCCCCCTATGTACAAGAATATAACTACTATAATACTGCCCCCTATGTACAAGAATATAACTACTATAATACTGCCCCCTATGTACAAGAATATAACTACTATAATACTGCCCCCTATGTACAAGAATATAACTACTATAATACTGCCCCCTATGTACAAGAATATAACTACTATAATACTGCTCCCATGTACAAGAATATAACTACTATAACACTGCCCCCTATGTACAAGAATATAACTACTATAATACTGCCCCCTATGTACAAGAATATAACTACTATAATACTGCTCCTATGTACAAGAATATAACTACTATAATACTGCCTCCTATGTACAAGAATATAACTACTATAATACTGCTCCTATGTACAAGAATATAACTACTATAATACTGCACCCTATGTACAAGAATATAACTACTATAATACTGCCCCCCTATGTACAAGAATATAACTACTATAATACTGCCCCCCTATGTACAAGAATATAACTACTATAATACTGCCCCCTATGTACAAGAATATAACTACTATAATACTGCCCCGTGTACAAGAATATAACTACTATAATACTGCCTCCTATGTACAAGAATATAACTACTATAATACTGCCCCCTATGTACAAGAATATAACTACTATAATACTGCCCCCTATGTACAAGAATATATCTACTATAATACTGCCCCCTATGTACAAGAATATAACTACTATAATACTGTCCCCTATGTACAAGAATATAACTACTATAATACTGCCCCCTATGTACAAGAATATAACTACTATAATACTGCCCCCTATGTACAAGAATATAACTACTATAATACTGCCCCCTATGTACAAGAATATAACTACTATAATACTGCCCCCTATGTACAAGAATATAACTACTATAATACTGCTCCCATGTACAAGAATATAACTACTATAACACTGCCCCCTATGTACAAGAATATAACTACTATAATACTGCCCCCTATGTACAAGAATATAACTACTATAATACTGCTCCTATGTACAAGAATATAACTACTATAATATTGCCCCCTATGTACAAGAATATAACTACTATAATACTGCCCCCTATGTACAAGAATATAACTACTATAATACTGCTCCCTATGTACAAGAATATAACTACTATAATACTGCTCCTATGTACAAGAATATAACTACTATAATACTGCCCCCTATGTACAAGAATATAACTACTATAATACTGCCCCCTATGTATAAGAATATAACTACTATAATACTGCCCCCTATGTACAAGAATATAACTACTATAATACTGCCCCCTATGTACAAGAATATATCTACTATAATACTGCCCCCTATGTACAAGAATATAACTACTATAATACTGCCCCCTATGTACAAGAATATAACTACTATAATACTGCCCCCTATGTACAAGAATATAACTACTATAACACTGCCCCCTATGTACAAGAATATAACTACTATAATACTGCCCCCTATGTACAAGAATATAACTACTATAATACTGCTCCTATGTACAAGAATATAACTACTATAATATTGCCCCCTATGTACAAGAATATAACTACTATAATACTGCCCCCTATGTACAAGAATATAACTACTATAATACTGCCCCCTATGTACAAGAATATAACTACTATAATACTGCCCCCTATGTACAAGAATATATCTACTATAATACTGCCCCCTATGTACAAGAATATAACTACTATAATACTGCCCCCTATGTACAAGAATATAACTACTATAACACTGCCCCCTATGTACAAGAATATAACTACTATAATACTGCCCCCCTATGTACAAGAATATAACTACTATAATACTGCCCCCTATGTACAAGAATATAACTACTATAATACTGCCCCGTGTACAAGAATATAACTACTATAATACTGCCTCCTATGTACAAGAATATAACTACTATAATACTGCCCCCTATGTACAAGAATATAACTACTATAATACTGCCCCCTATGTACAAGAATATATCTACTATAATACTGCCCCCTATGTACAAGAATATAACTACTATAATACTGTCCCCTATGTACAAGAATATAACTACTATAATACTGCCCCCTATGTACAAGAATATAACTACTATAATACTGCCCCCTATGTACAAGAATATAACTACTATAATACTGCCCCCTATGTACAAGAATATAACTACTATAATACTGCCCCCTATGTACAAGAATATAACTACTATAATACTGCTCCCATGTACAAGAATATAACTACTATAACACTGCCCCCTAAGTACAAGAATATAACTACTATAATACTGCCCCCTATGTACAAGAATATAACTACTATAATACTGCTCCTATGTACAAGAATATAACTACTATAATATTGCCCCCTATGTACAAGAATATAACTACTATAATACTGCCCCCTATGTACAAGAATATAACTACTATAATACTGCTCCCTATGTACAAGAATATAACTACTATAATACTGCTCCTATGTACAAGAATATAACTACTATAATACTGCCCCCTATGTACAAGAATATAACTACTATAATACTGCCCCCTATGTACAAGAATATAACTACTATAATACTGCCCCCTATGTATAAGAATATAACTACTATAATACTGCCCCCTATGTACAAGAATATAACTACTATAATACTGCCCCCTATGTACAAGAATATATCTACTATAATACTGCCCCCTATGTACAAGAATATAACTACTATAATACTGCCCCCTATGTACAAGAATATAACTACTATAATACTGCCCCCTATGTACAAGAATATAACTACTATAACACTGCCCCCTATGTACAAGAATATAACTACTATAATACTGCCTCCTATGTACAAGAATATAACTACTATAATACTGCTCCTATGTACAAGAATATAACTACTATAATATTGCCCCCTATGTACAAGAATATAACTACTATAATACTGCCCCCTATGTACAAGAATATAACTACTATAATACTGCCCCCTATGTACAAGAATATAACTACTATAATACTGCCCCCTATGTACAAGAATATATCTACTATAATACTGCCCCCTATGTACAAGAATATAACTACTATAATACTGTCCCCTATGTACAAGAATATAACTACTATAATACTGCCCCCTATGTACAAGAATATAACTACTATAATACTGCCCCCTATGTACAAGAATATAACTACTATAACACTGCCCCCTATGTACAAGAATATAACTACTATAATACTGCCCCCTATGTACAAGAATATAACTACTATAATACTGCTCCTATGTACAAGAATATAACTACTATAATATTGCCCCCTATGTACAAGAATATAACTACTATAATACTGCCCCCTATGTACAAGAATATAACTACTATAATACTGCCCCTATGTACAAGAATATAACTACTATAATACTGCCTCCTATGTACAAGAATATAACTACTATAATACTGCTCCCTATGTACAAGAATATAACTACTATAATACTGCCTCCTATGTACAAGAATATAACTACTATAATACTGCTCCCTATGTACAAGAATATAACTACTATAATACTGCCCCCTATGTACAAGAATATAACTACTATAATACTGCCCCCTAGGTACAAGAATATAACTACTATAATACTGCCCCTATGTACAAGAATATAACTACTATAATACTGCTCCTATGCACAAGAATATAACTACTATTATACTGCTCCTATGTACAAGAATATAACTACTATAATACTGCCCCCCTGATGATGCAGTGATTACGCTCGGCTCAGCGACGTATTACCGTATGCATGTAACGGTATATATCAGTACAGTCACAGCGGTGCTGCTCAGTAGGTTGAAGGGCGGGGGTGGGAGCTGCTCACAGGTGGCAGAGCGGCAGTGCCCAATGGGTCGGCTAGGGGACTGGTCACAGGTGGCATAGAGCAGCGGTGCCCAGCGGGTTGGGGTCAGGGGGGCTGCTGCAGGTGGCACAGAGTGGCGCTGCCCAGTGGGTCGGAGTTAGGGGAGCTGCTCACAGGTGGCACAGAGTGGCGCTGCCCAGTGGGTCGGAGTTAGGGGAGCTGTTCACAGGTGGCACAGAGTGGCGCTGCCCAGTGGGTCGGAGGGAGGAGGCTCACAGGTGGCACAGAGCTGCGCTGCCCAGCGGGTCAGAGGGGGGGGGGGGGTGGGGGGGGACTGCTCACCAGTGGCACAGAGTGGTGCTGCCCAGTGGGTCGGATGGGGGCTGCTCACAGGTGGCACAGAGCGGCGCGGCCCAGTGGGTCAGATGGGGGAGCTGCTCACCAGTGGTAGAGCGGCGTTGCCCAGCGGGTCAGGGATGGGGGGGGCTGCTTACTAGTGGCACAGAGCCACACTGCCCAGCAGGTTGGAGGGCGGAGCTGCTCACAGGTGGCATAGAACGGCGGGTGCCCAACGGGTCGGAGGGGGGGAGCTGCTCACAGGTGGCACAGAGCAGCACAAGCCAGTGGGTCGGAGGGGTGGGGTGGTGGGGTGGGGGAGCTGCTCAAAGGTGGCACAGAGCCGCACTGCCGAGCCGGTCGGAAGGGGGCGGCTCACGGGTGGCACAGAGCGGCGCTGCCCAGCCGGTCGGAAGGGGGCTGCTCACGGGTGGCACAGAGCGGCGCTGCCCAGCCGGTCGGAAGGGGGCTGCTCACGGGTGGCACAGAGCGGCGCTGCCCAGCCGGTCGGAAGGGGGCTGCTCACGGGTGGCACAGAGCGGCGCTGCCCAGCCGGTCGGAAGGGGGCTGCTCACGGGTGGCACAGAGCGGCGCTGCCCAGCCGGTCGGAAGGGGGGCTGCTCACGGGTGGCACAGAGCGGCGCTGCCCAGCCGGTCGGAAGGGGGCTGCTCACGGGTGGCACAGAGCGGCGCTGCCCAGCCGGTCGGAAGGGGGCTGCTCACGGGTGGCACAGAGCGGCGCTGCCCAGCCGGTCGGAAGGGGCTGCTCACGGGTGGACGGAAGGGGCTGCTCACGGGTGGCACAGAGCGGCGCTGCCCAGCCGGTCGGAAGGGGGCTGCTCACGGGTGGCACAGAGCGGCGCTGCCCAGCCGGTCGGAAGGGGGGCTGCTCACGGGTGGCACAGAGCGGCGCTGCCCAGCCGGTCGGAAGGGGGCTGCTCACGGGTGGCACAGAGCGGCGCTGCCCAGCCGGTCGGAAGGGGGCTGCTCACGGGTGGCACAGAGCGGCGCTGCCCAGCCGGTCGGAAGGGGGCTGCTCACGGGTGGCACAGAGCGGCGCTGCCCAGCCGGTCGGAAGGGGGCTGCTCACGGGTGGCACAGAGCGGCGCTGCCCAGCCGGTCGGAAGGGGGCTGCATACAGGTGGCACAGAGCGGCGCTGCCCAGCCGGTCGGAAGGGGGCTGCTCACAGGTGGCACAGAGCGGCGCTGCCCAGCCGGTCGGAAGGGGGCTGCTCACAGGTGGCACAGAGCGGCGCTGCCCAGCCGGTCGGAAGGGGGCTGCTCACAGGTGGCACAAAGCGGCGCTGCCCAGCCGGTCGGAAGGGGGCTGCTCACAGGTGGCACAGAGCGGCGCTGCCCAGCCGGTCGGAAGGGGGCTGCTCACAGGTGGCACAGAGCGGCGCTGCCCAGCCGGTCGGAAGGGGGCTGCTCACAGGTGGCACAGAGCGGCGCTGCCCAGCCGGTCGGAAGGGGGCTGCTCACAGGTGGCACAGAGCGGCGCTGCCCAGCCGGTCGGAAGGGGGCTGCTCACAGGTGGCACAGAGCGGCGCTGCCCAGCCGGTCGGAAGGGGGCTGCTCACAGGTGGCACAGAGCGGCGCTGCCCAGCCGGTCGGAAGGGGGCTGCTCACAGGTGGCACAGAGCGGCGCTGCCCAGCCGGTCGGAAGGGGGCTGCTCACAGGTGGCACAGAGCGGCGCTGCCAGCCGGTCGGAAGGGGGCTGCTCACAGGTGGCACAGAGCGGCGCTGCCCAGCCGGTCGGAAGGGGGCTGCTCACAGGTGGCACAGAGCGGCGCTGCCCAGCCGGTCGGAAGGGGGCTGCTCACAGGTGGCACAGAGCGGCGCTGCCCAGCCGGTCGGAAGGGGGCTGCTCACAGGTGGCACAGAGCGGCGCTGCCCAGCCGGTCGGAAGGGGGCTGCTCACAGGTGGCACAGAGCGGCGCTGCCCAGCCGGTCGGAAGGGGGCTGCTCACAGGTGGCACAGAGCGGCGCTGCCCAGCGGGTCGGAGGGGGGCTGCTCACAGGTGGCACAGAGCGGCGCTGCCCAGCGGGTCGGAGGGGGGCAGCTCACAGGTGGCACAGAGCGGCGCTGCCCAGCGGGTCGGAGGAGGCTGCTCACAGGTGGCACAGAGCGGCGCTGCCCAGCGGATTGGAGGAGGCTGCTCACAGGTGGCACAGAGCGGCGCTGCCCAGCGGATTGGAGGGGGCTCTTCACAGGTGGCACAGAGCGGCGCTGCCCAACGGGTTGGAGGGGGGAGCTGCTCACCGGTGGCACAGAGCGGTGTTGCCCAACGGGTTGGAGGGGGCTGCTCACAGGTGGCACAGAGCAGCGCTGCCCAGCGGGTCGGAGGGGGGCTGCTCATCTGTGGCACAGAGCGGCGCTGCTCAGCGCATCGGAGGGGAGAGCTGCTCACTGGTGCCACAGAGCGGCACTGCCCAGAGGGGAGGAGCTGATCACATGTGGCACAGAGCGGCACTGTCCAGCAGGTTGGAGACTGCTCACCGGTAGCACAGAGCGGCGCTGCCCAGCGGGTCGGAGGGGAGAGCTACTTACTAGTGGCAGAGCGGTGCTGCTCAGTGGGTTGAAGAGAGGGGGTGGGAGCTGCTCACAGGTGGCATAGAGCGGCGGTGCTCAACAGGTAGGAGGGTGGGCTGCTCACAGGTGGCACAGAGTGGCACTGTCCAGCAGGTCGGAGATTGCTCACCGGTGGCACAGAGCGCAGCTGCCCAGAAGGTCGGAGGGGAGAGCTGCTAACCGATGGCACAGAGCGGTGCTGCCTGGTGGGTCGGAAGGGGGCTGCTCACAGGTGGCATAGAGCAGCGGTGCCCAGCGGGTCGGGGTCAGGGGGGCTGCTACAGGTGGCACAGAGTGGCGCTGCCCAGTGGGTCGGAGTTAGGGGAGCTGCTCACAGGTGGCACAGAGTGGCGCTGCCCAGTGGGTCGAAGTCAGAGGAGCTGCTCACAGGTGGAACAGAGTGGCGCTGCCCAGTGGGTCGGAGGGAGGATGCTCACAGGTGGCACAAAGCGGCGCTGCCCAGCGGGTCAGAGGGGGTGAGGGCTGCTCACCAGTGGCACAGAGTGGTGCTGCCCAGTGGGTCGGAGGGGGGCTGCTCACAGGAGGCACAGAGCGGCGCAGCCCAGCGGGTCAGATGGGGGAGCTGCTCACCAGTGGCACAGAGCCACACTGCCCAGCAGGTTGGAGGGCGGAGCTGCTCACAGGTGGCATAGAGTGGCGGTGCCCAACGGGTCGGAGGGGGGGAGCTGCTCACAGGTGGCACAGAGCCGCGCTGCCCAGTGGATCGGAGGGGGGAGCTGCTTACTGGTGGCACAAAGCGGCGCTGCCCAGCGGGTTGGAGGGGGGCTGCTCACAGGTGGCACAGAGCAGCACAAGCCAGTGGGTCAGAGGGGTGGGGGGGGGGGCAGCTCGGGAAGGGGCTGCTCACATGTGGCACAAAGTAGCGCTGCCCAGTAGGTCGGAGGGGCGAGCTGCTTACTGGTGGCAGAGCAGTGCTGCTCAGTGGGTTGAAGGGAGGGGGTGGGAGCTGCTCACAGGTGGCACAGAGCGGCGCTGCCCAGCGGGTTGAAGGGAGGGGGTGGGAGCTGCTCACAGGTGGCACAGAGCAGCGCTGCCCAGCGGGTCGGAGTCAGGGGGGCTGCTCACAGGTGGCACAGAGCGGCGCTGCCCAGCCGGTCGGAGGGGGGCTGCTCACAGGTGGCACAGAGCGGCGCTGCCCAGCCGTTCGGAAGGGGGCTGCTCACAGGTGGCACAGAGCGGCGCTGCCCAGCCGGTCGGAAGGGGGCTGCTCACAGGTGGCACAGAGCGGCGCTGCCCAGCCGGTCGGAAGGGGGCTGCTCACAGGTGGCACAGAGCGGCGCTGCCCAGCCGGTCGGAAGGGGCTGCTCACAGGTGGCACAGAGCGGCGCTGCCCAGCCGGTCGGAAGGGGGCTGCTCACAGGTGGCACAGAGCAGCGCTGCCCAGCCGGTCGGAAGGGGGCTGCTCACAGGTGGCACAGAGCAGCACTGCCCAGCGGGTCAGAGGGGGGCTGCTCACAGGTGGCACAGAGCAGCGCTGCCCAGCGGGTCGGAGGGGGGCTGCTCACAGGTGGCACAGAGCAGCGCTGCTCAGCGGGTCGGAGGGGGCTGCTCACAGGTGGCACAGAGCGGCGCTGCCCAGCGGGTCGGAGGGGGGCTGCTCACAGTGGCACAGAGCGGCGCTGCCAGCCGGTCGGAAGGGGGCTGCTCACAGGTGGCACAGAGCGGCGCTGCCCAGCCGGTCGGAAGGGGGCTGCTCACAGGTGGCACAGAGCGGCGCTGCCCAGCCGGTCGGAAGGGGGCTGCTCACGGGTGGCACAGAGCGGCGCTGCCCAGCCGGTCGGAAGGGGGCTGCATACAGGTGGCACAGAGCGGCGCTGCCCAGCCGGTCGGAAGGGGGCTGCTCACAGGTGGCACGGAGCGGCGCTGCCCAGCCGGTCGGAAGGGGGCTGCTCACAGGTGGCACCGAGCGGCGCTGCCCAGCCGGTCGGAGGGGGCTGCTCACAGGTGGCACAAAGCGGCGCTGCCAGCCGGTCGGAAGGGGGCTGCTCACAGGTGGCACAGAGCGGCGCTGCCCAGCCGGTCGGAAGGGGGCTGCTCACAGGTGGCACAGAGCGGCGCTGCCCAGCCGGTCGGAAGGGGGCTGCTCACAGGTGGCACAGAGCGGCGCTGCCCAGCCGGTCGGAAGGGGGCTGCTCACAGGTGGCACAGAGCGGCGCTGCCCAGCCGGTCGGAAGGGGGCTGCTCACAGGTGGCACAGAGCGGCGCTGCCCAGCCGGTCGGAAGGGGGCTGCTCACAGGTGGCACAGAGCGGCGCTGCCCAGCCGGTCGGAAGGGGGGCTGCTCACAGGTGGCACAGAGCGGCGCTGCCCAGCCGGTCGGAAGGGGGCTGCTCACAGGTGGCACAGAGCGGCGCTGCCCAGCCGGTCGGAAGGGGGCTGCTCACAGGTGGCACAGAGCGGCGCTGCCCAGCCGGTCGGAAGGGGGCTGCTCACAGGTGGCACAGAGCGGCGCTGCCCAGCCGGTCGGAAGGGGGCTGCTCACAGGTGGCACAGAGCGCGCTGCCCAGCCGGTCGGAAGGGGGCTGCTCACAGGTGGCACAGAGCGGCGCTGCCCAGCCGGTCGGAGGGGCTGCTCACAGGTGGCACAGAGCGCGCTGCCCAGCCGGTCGGAAGGGGCTGCTCACAGGTGGCACAGAGCGGCGCTGCCCAGCCGGTCGGAAGGGGGCTGCTCACAGGTGGCACAGAGCGGCGCTGCCCAGCCGGTCGGAAGGGGGCTGCTCACAGGTGGCACAGAGCGGCGCTGCCCAGCGGGTCGGAGGGGGGGGCTGCTCACAGGTGGCATAGAGCGGCGCTGCCCAGCGGGTCGGAGGGGGGCAGCTCACAGGTGGCACAGAGCGGCGCTGCCCAGCGGGTCGGAGGAGGCTGCTCACAGGTGGCACAGAGCGGCGCTGCCAGCGGATTGGAGGAGGCTGCTCACAGGTGGCACAGAGCGGCGCTGCCCAGCGGATTGGAGGGGGCTCTTCACAGGTGGCACAGAGCGGCGCTGCCCAACGGGTTGGAGGGGGGAGCTGCTCACCGGTGGCACAGAGCGGTGTTGCCCAACGGGTTGGAGGGGGCTGCTCACAGGTGGCACAGAGCAGCGCTGCCCAGCGGGTCGGAGGGGGGCTGCTCATCTGTGGCACAGAGCGGCGCTGCTCAGCGCATCGAGGGGAGAGCTGCTCACTGGTGCCACAGAGCGGCACTGCCAGAGGGGAGGAGCTGATCACATGTGGCACAGAGCGGCACTGTCCAGCAGGTTGGAGACTGCTCACCGGTAGCACAGAGCGGCGCTGCCCAGCGGGTCGGAGGGGAGAGCTACTTACTAGTGCAGAGCGGTGCTGCTCAGTGGTTGAAGAGAGGGGGTGGGAGCTGCTCACAGGTGCATAGAGCGGCGGTGCTCAACAGGTAGGAGGGTGGGCTGCTCACAGGTGGCACAGAGTGGCACTGTCCAGCAGGTCGGAGATTGCTCACCGGTGGCACAGAGCGCAGCTGCCAGAAGGTCGGAGGGAGAGCTGCTAACCGATCGGCACAGAGCGGTGCTGCCTGGTGGGTCGGAAGGGGGCTGCTCACAGGTGGCATAGAGCAGCGGTGCCCAGCGGGTCGGGGTCAGGGGGCTGCTACAGGTGGCACAGAGTGGCGCTGCCCAGTGGGTCGGAGTTAGGGGAGCTGCTCACAGGTGGCACAGAGTGGCGCTGCCCAGTGGGTCGAAGTCAGAGGAGCTGCTCACAGGTGGAACAGAGTGGCGCTGCCCAGTGGGTCGGAGGGAGGATGCTCACAGGTGGCACAAAGCGGCGCTGCCAGCGGGTCAGAGGGGGTGAGGGCTGCTCACCAGTGGCACAGAGTGGTGCTGCCCAGTGGGTCGGAGGGGGGCTGCTCACAGGAGGCACAGAGCGGCGCAGCCCAGCGGGTCAGATGGGGGAGCTGCTCACCAGTGGCACAGAGCCACACTGCCCAGCAGGTTGGAGGGCGGAGCTGCTCACAGGTGGCATAGAGTGGCGGTGCCCAACGGGTCGGAGGGGGGGAGCTGCTCACAGGTGGCACAGAGCCGCGCTGCCCAGTGGATCGGAGGGGGGGAGCTGCTTACTGGTGGCACAAAGCGGCGCTGCCCAGCGGGTTGGAGGGGGGCTGCTCACAGGTGGCACAGAGCAGCACAAGCCAGTGGTCAGAGGGGTGGGGGGGGGGGGGGCAGCTCGGGAAGGGGCTGCTCACATGTAGGCACAAAGTAGCGCTGCCCAGTAGGTCGGAGGGGCGAGCTGCTTACTGGTGGCAGAGCAGTGCTGCTCAGTGGGTTGAAGGAGGGGGTGGGAGCTGCTCACAGGTGGCACAGAGCGGCGCTGCCCAGCGGGTTGAAGGGAGGGGGTGGGAGCTGCTCACAGGTGGCACAGAGCAGCGCTGCCCAGCGGGTCGGAGTCAGGGGGGCTGCTCACAGGTGGCACAGAGCGGCGCTGCCCAGCCGGTCGGAGGGGGGCTGCTCACAGGTGGCACAGAGCGGCGCTGCCCAGCCGTTCGGAAAAGGGGGGCTGCTCACAGGTGGCACAGAGCGGCGCTGCCCAAAGCGGCGCTGCCCAGCCGGTCGGAAGGGGGCTGCTCACAGGTGGCACAGAGCGGCGCTGCCCAGCCGGTCGGAAGGGGGCTGCTCACAGGTGGCACAGAGCGGCGCTGCCCAGCCGGTCGGAAGGGGGCTGCTCACAGGTGGCACAGAGCGGCGCTGCCCAGCCGGTCGGAAGGGGGCTGCTCACAGGTGGCACAGAGCAGCGCTGCCCCAGCCGGTCGGAAGGGGGCTGCATACAGGTGGCACAGAGCAGCACTGCCCAGCGGGTCAGAGGGGGGCTGCTCACAGGTGGCACAGAGCAGCGCTGCCCAGCGGGTCGGAGGGGGGCTGCTCACAGGTGGCACAGAGCAGCGCTGCTCAGCGGGTCGGAGGGGGGCTGCTCACAGGTGGCACAGAGCGGCGCTGCCCAGCGGGTCGGAGGGGGGCTGCTCACAGGTGGCACAGAGCGGCGCTGCCCAGCGGGTCGGAGGGGGGCTGCTCACAGGTGGCAGAGCGGCGGTGCCCAATGGGTCGGCGGGGGGGCTGCTCACAAGCGGCATAGAGCAGCGGTGCCCAGCGGGTCGGGGTCAGGGGGGCTGCTACAGGTGGCACAGCGTGGCGCTGGCCAGTGGGTCGGAGTTAGGGGAGCTGCTCACAGGTGGCACAGAGTGGCGCTGCCCAGTGGGTCTGAGTCAGGGGAGCTGCTCACAGGTGGCACAGAGTGGCGCTGCCCAGTGGGTCGGAGGGAAGATGCTCACAGGTGGCACAGAGCTGCGCTGCCAAGAGGGTCAGAGGGGTGGAGGGCTGCTCAGCAGTGGCACAGAGTGGTGCTGCCCAGTGGGTCGGAGGGGGGCTGCTCACAGGTCGCACAGAGCGGCGCGGCCCAGCGGGTCGGGGGGGGGGGGTGGCTGCTCACCAGTGGCACAGAGCCACACTGCCCAGCAGGTTGGAGGGCGGAGCTGCTCACAGGTAGCATAGAGCGGCCGTGCCCAACGGGTCGGGAGGGGGGGGGGGGGGGGGAGCTGCTCACAGGTGGCACAGAGCCGCGCTGCCCAGTGGATCGGAGGGGGGAGCTGCTTACTGGTGGCACAAAGTGGCGCTGCCCAGCGGGTTGGAGGGGGGCTGCTTACAGGTGGCACAGAGTGGCGCTGCCCGGCGGGTCGGAGGGCAGAGCTGCTCACCGATGGCACAGAGTGGCGCTGCCCGGCGGGTCGGAGGGGAGAGCTGCTCACCGATGGCACAGAGTGGTGCTGCCCGGCGGGTCGGAGGGTAGAGCTGCTAACCGATGGCACAGAGCGGCGCTGCCCGGCGGGTCGGAGGGAAGAGCTGCTGACCGATGGCACAGAGCGGCGCTGCCCGGCGGGTCGGAGGGTAGAGCTGCTAACTGATGGCACAGAGCGGCGCTGCCCGGCGGGTCGGAGGGGGGCTGCTTACAGGTGGCACAGAGTGGCGCTGCCCGGCGGGTCGGAGGGGAGAGCTGCTCACCGATGGTACAGAGTGGTGCTGCCCGGCGGGTCAGAGGGTAGAGCTGCTAACCGATGGCACAGAGCGGCGCTGCCCGGCGGGTCGGAGGGAAGAGCTGCTGACCGATGGCACAGAGCGGCGCTGCCCGGCGGGTCGGAGGGTAGAGCTGCTAACTGATGGCACAGAGCGGCGCTGCCCGGCGGGTCGGAGGGGGGCTGCTTACAGGTGGCACAGAGTGGCGCTGCCCGGCGGGTCGGAGGGGAGAGCTGCTCACCGATGGTACAGAGTGGTGCTGCCCGGCGGGTCAGAGGGTAGAGCTGCTAACCGATGGCACAGAGCGGCGCTGCCCGGCGGGTCGGAGGGAAGAGCTGCTGACCGATGGCACAGAGCGGCGCTGCCCGGCGGGTCGGAGGGTAGAGCTGCTAACTGATGGCACAGAGCGGCGCTGCCCGGCGGGTCGGAGGGGGGCTGCTTACAGGTGGCACAGAGTGGCGCTGCCCGGCGGGTCGGAGGGGAGAGCTGCTCACCGATGGTACAGAGTGGTGCTGCCCGGCGGGTCAGAGGGTAGAGCTGCTCACCGGTGGCACAAGGACGCCGAGACCGAGAGGAACGTAAAAAATGTAAAAGGCAAACCATAAGACGGCGCCAGGAAGTCGCTGCGGTGATGGGGCACAGGTGGCAGGGGTACAGGTGGTAGTGTCATCGGGTGGGTCTGGAGGGGAAAGCACCAAGGTAACACGGCGACCCTGGGGCACAGAGGGACCCCAGGAATGATACCCTGCAGGGGCAGAGACTGGCATGCTGGCACACAGGGGGATGCAGGGGCAGTGAGGCCAGGCATCAGCCAGAGGACCCGCCGCGCTGCCCTCACCTGCTGCGTCCGCTCCTCGGGCCTACAGTCCCCGCTGCCGCATCTCCATTCACGGCTTCCTCCTCATTGAAGCTCCCGGCGGCTCTGACACCCACTGCCGCAGCTGGGGGCGGCGCCTCCCAGCTCCCCGCCCACTACTGCCCGCCCCGCGGCCTCACACTGGAGGAGCAACATGGCGCCGCTGCGTGACGACTTCCGGTGCTGTGCGGTTGGCGGGGCGGTCTGAGACGCACTGGAGGTAGTGCTGTGATTGGCTGCTGTGAGGGGTTGCTAGGGGCGACGGCGACTGTTTATCCTCATGGATCTCTCTTTGTATTTGGGAACCGACATAACACAGGGGTCAATAATGGTCTATGGTGTCCCATAGAATGGGCGGCGGGGGGCAGCGCGGGTGAGGACGGCCGGGGCGGCGGGTGTCTGCGCAGGTGAGGACGGCCGGGGCGGCGGGTGTCTGCGCAGGTGAGGACGGCCGAGGCGGCGGGTGGCTGCGCGGGTGAGGACGGCGGGTGGCCGTGCAGGTGAGGACGCCCGGGGCGGCGGGTGGCTGTGCGGGTGAGGACGCCCGGGGCGGCGGGTGGCTGTGCGGGTGAGGACGCCCAGGGCGGCGGGTGTCTGTGCGGGTGAGGACGCCCGGGGCGGCGGGGGGCAGTGCGGGTGAGGACGGCCGGGGCGGCGGGTGGCTGTGCGGGTGAGGACGCCCAGGGCGGCGGGTGTCCGTGCGGGTGAGGATGCCCGGGGCGGCGGGTGGCTGTGCGGGTGAGGACGCCCGGGGCGGCGGGTGGCTGTGCGGGTGAGGACGCCCGGGGCGGCGGGTGTCTGCGCGGGTGAGGACGGCCGAGGCGGTGGGTGTCTGTGCGGGTGAGGACGGCCGGGGCGGCGGGTGGCTGTGCAGGTGAGGACGCCCGGGGCGGCGGGTGGCTGCGCGGGTGAGGACGGCCGGGGCGGCGGGTGGCTGCGCGGGTGAGGACGCCCGGGGCGGCGGGTGTCTGTGCGGGTGAGGACGCCCGGGGCGGCGGGTGTCTGTGCGGGTGAGGACGCCCGGGGCGGCGGGTGGCTGTGCGGGTGAGGACGGCCGGGGCGGCGGGTGGCTGCGCGGGTGAGGACGCCCGGGGCGGCGGGTGTCTGTGCGGGTGAGGACGCCCGGGGCGGCGGGTGTCTGCGCGGGTGAGGACGCCCGGGGCGGCGGGTGTCTGTGCGGGTGAGGACGCCCGAGGCGGCGGCCCGTGGGGATCTGAACCTGTTGCCCATTGATCTCTCTAACATTGCAGTTCTTTTGCTCCGCATCATCACCGATCATAGGGATCATAGGGATCACCCGTTGTCTGGTATCCAGTTGCCATGACAACCCATCAGCCCTGCACACTTACATGGTGGAGGACCAGTGACCTCCCAGAGGGAACATTCTCTCTTTGAAGTATTTTCCTGCCATGATGAGCATTGATAGCGGCATGTAAGGGGTTAATAGTGGGGATCAGTGCTCTCACCGATCCCCGCTGCTGTCAGTCACAGCTGCCTCATGCGATCCATGGGACGTACATTTACCCTCTGGGGCAGGAAGGGGTTGTCCGCGTCTGAACTACTGCCGGCCTGTTGAGCTGCTGTGCTGACAGCGCCGCCTGCAGTGCAGTGGTCCAGGCTGGTATTGCATGGAATTCTTCCCATTGAATTGGTTCAATACCCGCCTGCGCGGCTGCCCCAGGGCCGGAGCGCTGAGCTGCCTCTCCGTACACACTGATGGTGGGCCGAGCGGCGGACCCCCACCAATCAGACGTGGCTGGCCCTTTACTGCTCCGCCTCTCTCCTGGCTCCACTTCATCAGCGTGGCCGCTGCCATCTCCATTTACAATAAAATGATGGCAACCACAACACAAAGTGCACGGCGCCTCCAGCAGGGGGCGGCCTCACGCGCCCGCTGGCCTCACGGGTCCCGCAGACCGCTGCTGCTTCATTCTCTTGTTCCACAGAGGATTCTCTAGACTGGATACAACTGTAACAAACGCTCAGCTGTGGGAAGCAGCAGGTCTGTTCAACCTTTAGATGTATACAAGAACGTTCCTATTCATTGACAGCAAGCAGAGATCTTATAAAAGGAGGAACCACGAAAACACAAATAGAGGACATTCCCTCAGCACTTCATGCCGGATTCTGGTGTGAACCGCTACAAAAGTCCTGCTTGCACAAAAATTCGGTTGACTTCTTTTTTTACTGCTGTGTCGGCACATGCCACTTTCCAAACAAGGGGGCGTGGCTTGCTGCCCTGGACTGATAGATCCGTGAATCACTTACCCCAGAAACGGCCGATGGCATGGCGGCTAATAAAGCCTCAAAGTTACAGAACTTCTTGTTATACAATCAAAAGACTTTATTTGCCAAAACCAGACCGCCCCTTTAAGGCCTGCAGTGCCGCCATTAGTGGCAAAGTAAATGGTTGGTGAGTGCGGTGTGTCCTCCCCATCACAGACGAGGACCCCTGGAGGCCGGGGGATCGGCTGTACCTGCGGTCACGGGTGTAAATCCTCCTCCGATCTGCAGTGATTCTCCTCTCACCCTGTAATCCCCCCTACGGTGCTGCACCCCCTGACCGGTCACATAAGATAGAGCGGCCGCCTTTAGTCTGTAGGGCAGGAGACGGATGGCGCTAATAATCAGAGTGCGGCACCATTTCCACCGCAGGAAGTAATGAAGAGCATCTGCCGTGAGATGGGGTCACCTTAAAGGGGCGTCTCATCAGGAGACCCCCTATTAGTCAGCTGGGGCTCTCCACGCCGGACCCCTCTTAGAGGATCGGTCATCTGCGAGGCCCCCTTTAATAAGGGCCTCTATAAGTTGTTCTTCAAGGTTTGTTAAACCATTTTTCATTGTTCAAATTTATCCAACATGACATTTAAAGGGGTTTCCAGCTCTGAAGATCGATGACTGGCCTGCAGGGGAAGATCCACTGCCCAAGACCCCCGGCCATCGGGTTGTTGAATCAGTGTGCAAAGCTATAAACACACAGCGCCATACTCTGTGCAGAGGCCTGAAATGGTACTGCAGGTACTGCTATTAAGGTGAATGAAAGCTGTACCTGCAATATCAAGCCAAGCCACTGCACAAAGTGTGGCGCTGTGTGCTTTTGGCTCCATGTGATTGTTCTCAGTGAGGGAAACCCAGCAATCTTGTAGATATGAGACCTTTTAATGGCTAGTAATCATACATGATGTTACAGCAGCTTGTGAACCTCTCAGGGTCCTTCCTCAGGCTGAATGGAATAGATCTGAAGAGGCATATATATATATAGACTAGCTTATATACCCGGCTTCGCCCGAGTTAATTTGGTCCTGGTGTTTATCTGGTGTTCACACGGAAAATCTTATGAAGTCGTGGTTACTTTAGAGATACTGAGGGAAAACATATGTTCCCCATTTTGCATAGTTCTCTGCGTTACCCAGGAAATACCATGGGGAGGTAACCATGCGACGTTTCCTTTATATAAAATGACATCAGGAAGTGAGAGAATTAGATTCCATACGTAAAATTTTGACGCTAATTATTTTGCGCTAGAATTGAATAATGGAGTTGGGACGCGTTAGCTTTTCCTATTTATGACATAATCAATGCTTGTGCCAAATTTCATGTTTGTATGATATCGGTAAGTTGAAGAACTTTTGGCGAGTCAGTCAGTCAGTCAGTCAGTCAGTCAGTCAGTCAGTGAGGGCTTTCAGCTTTATATATATAGATAATATCCTTCCTCTCCAGAAAGGCATCTAGTCCCTCTTACACTCCTCCATGGATCCTGTTATCACCACTTCCTCAGGCAGAGAGTTCCACAGTCTCACTGCTCTTACAGTAAAGAACCCCCTCCTGTGTTGGTGATGAAACCTGCTTTCCTCTAGACGTAGCGGATGCCCTCTCATTACCGTCGCAGTCCTGGGTATAAACAGATCCTGGGAGAGATCCTTGTATCGTCCCCTCATGGATTTATACACAGTTATTTGATCACCCCTTAGCCGTCTTCTTTCCGGGGTGAATAATCCCAGTTTTGGTGCCTCTCTGGGTATTCCAGTCCCTTCATTCCATGTATTAGTTTAGTCGCCCTTCTTTGAACCCCCTCCAGCACTGTGACATCTTTCCTGAGCCCCGGTGACCAGAACTGTGCGCAGTATTCCATGTGAGGCCTGACAAGTGCCTTATATAGTGGCAGGATAATGTTCTCGCCCCTCGCCCCTATACCTCTTTTACTGCACCCCAAGACTTTATTAGCTTTTGCAGCAGCTGACTGGCATTGGTTACTCCAGTTTAGTCTACAGCCCACTAGTACCCCCAGGTCTTTTCCCTAGCAGTGCCCTATTTAGTGTATATTGGTGACACCCGTTTCTCCTGCCCATGTGCAGAGCCTTACATTTATCCACATTGACCTCCATTCCCCCCCCCCCCCCCCCCCCAAGCCCCCGGCTTATCTCGGTCCGTTTGTAGCCGCACATTGTCCTCCGTTGCATTGATTATATTGTATAATTTTGTATCATCTGCTAATACTGATATATTACTGTGCAGCCCCTCTATCAGGGCGTTGGTAAATATATTGAACAGACTGGGGCCCAATACTGAGCCCTGTGGCCCCCACTAGTAACGGTGGCCCAATCAGAGTACGCACCATTTATTCCCCCCTCCGCTTTCTATCTCTGAGCCAGTTCTTTACCCAGTATGAGGGGTTAGCGTCAGGATAAGGTAGCAGCCTGGCATCCACAGCCAGAGACAGTGACGCCAAGGGTAAAGTTCGCAGTCCAGGCTTCGCCTGGGTTTATTTCAGCAATACAAAACCAGATGGGCCTTAACTCCAGGCCAACAGAAGACCAACCCCGGCTCGTCCGAGCGCTCACTATACACGGGATGTTCCTGACTGCTCACAGCCAGTCTGCTCCTCCTTATAAAAGCTGGTGAAAACCTCTGCATAAGGCCTGATACCAGCCTCACCTGGTACGTGGCGTGGCCATCCCACCCTTCACTCTGACCACTCCAGGAAGAGCCGGACTATGCGGCTTGGAGCCACTATCTCAGGCTGCATTCCCACGAACATATATCGGCTCGGTTTTCACGCCGAGCCGATATAAGTCGTCCTCATCTGCAGGGGGGGGGGGGGAAGGATGGAAGAGCCAGGAGTAGGAACTGAGCTCCCGCGCCCTCTGCCTCCTCTCCGTCCCCCTGTTATAAAGGAAACGGGATGGGGGCGGGGCTAAGTTACAAGAATTAGCCCCGCCCCCATCCTGCCTCTCCCCATTGTAAATAGTGCAGAGGGGCGGAGAGGAGGCAGAGAGGGGGTAGGATCTCAGTTCCTGCTCCTGGCTCTTCCATCCCCCCCCCCCCCCACCATCCCATCCCGTGAAAACCCAGCCGATATACGTTCGTGGGAATGCAGCCTTACACTACAACGTGTCAGTAACTTAGTGTTACTGACACACAAATGCTGGCTTCCTCCACCGGGCCCAGGCTGCTCGGTGACACATATCTGCCCAAGTACTCCCTAAAGCCACATAAGAGCATCCTAGGCGAGATATACCTGCCCTCCAGCACCTTGCTGGTCACCATCTCACATACCCTCCCCCTCGGTTCGAGCCTGTGGGGTCGGACACCTTTAGCCGCCATGCAATGCGTCCTTGACAAGGCATCGGCATTGCCCTGTAGCTTTCTGCCCTGTGTTCAACAGAGAAACTAAAGTTTTGTAGTGTCAGGAACCACCTGGTGACTCTGGTGTTCCTCTCTTTTGCCTGTGACATCCAGGTTAAGGGGGAGTGGTCTGTGATCAGCCTGAAGTGCCGACTTAGTAGATAGTACTTTAGGGATTCCAGGGCCCACTTGATGGCCAAGCACTCCCGCTCACGATGCTATAATTTTTTTCGGGTGGCGTGAGCTTCCGGCTCAGATAAATCACGGGATGTTCCTCTCCCTCTACTTCTTGGGACAGAACTGCTCCCAGTCCCACGTCGGACGCGTCTGTCTGAACAATAAATTCTCTTTTAAAATTGGGTGTGACCAACACTGGACGTTTACAGAGGGCCCGTTTTAACTCTTGGAACGCCTTTTCTGCGTCAGGGTTCCACTTGACCATGACTGACTTACTGTTCTTGGTCAAGTCTGTTAGGGGCGCTGCTATGCTCGCAAAGTTCTGCACGAACTGCCTATAGTACCCTACAATGCCTAAAAAGGCCCTCACCTGCTTCTTAGTTGTGGGTTGTGGCCAGTTCTGAACGGCTTCAACTTTATTGACCTGGGGTTTTATAATACATCTGCCTATTATATACCCCAGCTATCGTGCTTCTTCAAGACCCAGGGCGCACTTCTTTGGGTTTGCTGTGAGCCCTGCTTTTCTAAGGCAGTTCAGTACTGCCTGTACCTTGGGTAGATGGCTGTCCCAGTCTTCGCTAAAGATGATGATATCATCTAAATATGCTGACGCATATTGACGATGGAGTTTGAGTATGATATCCATCAATCTTTGGAAGGTTGCTGGGGCTCCATGCAAACCGAAGGGTAGGCAGATGTACTGAAACAACCCTTCTGGTGTGGCAAACGCAGTCTTTTCTTTCGCGCTCTCTGTAAGGGGAACCTGCCAGTAGCCTTTAGTAAGGTCGAGAGTGGAAAGGTATCTGGCATGACCCAGTCTCTCAATCAACTCGTCCACTCTCGGCATTGGGTATGCGTCAAATTTTGACACGTCATTTAGCTTCCGGAAGTCGTTACAGAAGCGCAGAGAGCCATCAGGTTTTGGTATCAGCACGATAGGGCTGGACCATTCGCTTGTTGATTCCTCAATCACCCCGAGGTCTAGCATTTTCTTGACCTCCTCTGAGATGGCTCGTCTGCGGGCTTCTGGAACCCTGTACGGTTTCAACTGAACCTTTACCCCTGGTTCGGTCACAATGTCGTGTTTTATGACACCAGTACGCCCTGGTAACTCGGAGAACACATCTGAGTTACGTTGTATAAACTCCCTAGTCTCTTGCTTTTGGGACTTAGACAGGGATTCTGATACACACACCTCTGGGACCACACTACGAGGGGCGCTCACCAGAGTCAGGGTCTCTCTGTCCTTCCATGGCTTAATTAAATTCACATGGTACAACTGTTCTGGTTTTCGCCTACCTGGCTGGTACACCTTATAGTTCACCTCTCCAACTTTCCCGATTATTTCATAGGGCCCTTGCCATTTGGCCAGGAATTTACTTTCTAGGGTGGGCACCAACACTAGTACCCCCCCGGGGTTGAAGGTTCTCACCTTGGCGGACCGGTTATATACCCGGCTTTGGGCTTCTTGAGCCTGCTGTAAATGTTCTCTAACAATGGGCATAACTGCAGCAATTCGATCTTGCATGAGGGAGATGTGTTCAATAACACTCTTGTAGGGGTGGACTCGTGCTCCCAGGTCTCCTTAGCTACATCAAGGAGCCCCCGGGGATGTCTACCATAAACTAACTCAAAGGAAGAGAACCCAGTGGAGGATTGTGGAACTTCATGGATCGAAAACATTAAATAGTGCCGCAGACAGTCCCAGTCCTTCCCATCCTTACTGACTACCCTTTTTAGCATACCTTTTAGGGTCTTGTTGAATCTTTCAACAAGACCATCCGTCTGTAGGTGGTACACAGATGTACGTAAGTGCTTAATATTCAGCAGCTTACACAGTTCCTTCATGACCTTTGACATAAAGGGGGTTCCTTGGTCCGTCAGGATCTCTTTTGGAATACCCGTACGGTATTCATATGAAGTAGTTCCTTTGCAATACCTTTTGATGAAGTATTTCACAAAGGAACTGCTTCTGGGTAGTGGGTGGCGTAGTCTAAAACCACTAATATACGCTGGTGACCCCGGGCAGACTTTACTAAGGGGCCAACTAGGTCCATAGCAATCCGCTCAAAGGCACCTCTAGGGCAAGGGCACTAGGGGACTCCGGTAATGGGGCATAGGAGCCGTTATTTGACACTCCGGGCAAGACTCACAGTATCGCTTTACATCACCATGTACCCCGGGCCAGAAAAAACGCTGTAGGACGCGTTCCCTAGTCTTTTCGCTCCCTAGATGACCTCCTAGCACATGCTTGTGCGCCAGGTCTAAGACCATTCTGCGATAGGACTGAGGTACCACCAGCTGTTCTACCATCTCCCCACGGACCTTGTCAACCTGATATAACAGTTCTTGATTAACTGCCAGGCATGGAAACACTGTATCAGCCCCTGGGTATTGAGGTTCCCCATTCACTACTTTAACATTTTCCCTGGCTTTTACTCGGGTGGGGTCTCGGAGCTGCTCAGTTCTGAAATTATCACGCAAGACCTCTAAGTCAGGCATAGCAACCACTTCGTCCTGTACCTCCGTCTCACCTGACAGTACTGTTAGGAGAATGGCGATAATTTTCCTTTGGGTCACCCCTACTGCCGGAACTGTACCATCAGGGTCAAACGGTTCTGGACACACATAATACACATTTACATCATTGGGAACATTAATTGTAGATGACACTTGGCTTCGCCGCAAGACCCAGAATAGGGGAAAGTCTCTCCCGAGAATAACGGTGTGCATTAAGGACCTTATGACGCCCACCTAATGAGTGGCAAGTCCACACGGAGTCTCTAGTCTTACTAGGGCAGTAGGATACTCCTTGGTGTCCCCAGGCACACACAACCCCCATAACACAGCCAGTGCCTGTTGTGGGATCGACCAAGCTGGAGTGCACCAGACTAACCAAACGCCCTGAGTCCAGTAGAGCCATTACAGAAAAGTCATTCACTTTCATGTGACATAGTTGTTGATCAGTCTCTGATACAGTCTCTGCAGAGCATACTGGCCGTGCGAACACTGACGGAGTCACACTCCATTGGCTCTACTGTAAGTGGACAATTTGCAGCAATATGGCCGGGCTCATGACAGTGCCAACACAGTATGGGTCCTCGGTTGCCTTGAGGCTCTACCCAGGACCGGACTGTCCATTTGGGGCTTCGCTTCTGCCCCAAATGATCCCCCTCTGAGCCGCCTCCCTTTGGGACACTTTTGACTCCCCTTAAATAAGGAACAATCTTACCAGCTGCTCCGGCCGACTTGCTGTTCCCAGGGTTGGAACGTCCAGGAGGCACGGCTTGTAGTAAGTCCTCAGTGGCTTTATACCTCTCGACGAGGTTAACAAGCTGTTCCATGTCTTTGGGGCCCCTTTGTCCCACCCAGCGCTGGATTGCTTGGGGCAACGAATGAAGGAACTTGTCCAAAACAACCTTTTGCACCATCTCCGCAGGGGTAGACTCCTCCGGTTGTAGCCACTTTTTCACCAGGTGGAATAGGTCTCACATCTGTGAGCGAGCTGGCAGGTGATCAGAAAAAATCCAGTTGCGCACACGTCGGGCCCATACATTGGTATTCACACCCAAGTGTGCCAGGATCTCACCCTTTAGTTTGGCATAGTCCTTAGCATCCTGCTCACTGAGGTCAAAATAGGCTTTTTGGGGTTCCCCCATCAGGAAAGGCGCCACTACCTCAGCCCACTGAGGCACCGGTAACTGCTCCCTTTCTGCCACTCTTTCAAAGACAGCGAGATAGGCCTCGACATCGTCTGTGGGTGTCATTTTCTGCGCGGACGCCTGTACCGCGGTACGGGCGGTGGGAAGCGAACCCGACGACCTCTGTACACTTGCTCTTGCAGCTGCTGGTTAATACATTGTTGCTCCTGCAAGGCTAACCGGTTGGCTTCCACCAGGAGAGCATTAGTTTCAGCCTGAGCTCTCATGGCCTCCTCATGCACCTTTTGCTGGGTTGCTGTCATAAGCCGGAGGCTGGAGTTGGCCTGAATTAACTGCTTCATTAGCTCCTCCATCTTGGCCGTGTCTGATTGCTGCGCCGTTGCAGCTTTCACCCAGGACATGGGGGGTTACAGCACTCTCGTCAATCTTTCTTGGACGGTTGCCCTTAGCAACGGTTCTCCAGTTGCTGCAGCAAAATGTCCATTAACTGGTGTATGTCTCTTTAAGACCTGTGCCCGCATCCAAACGCCATATGTGAGGGGTTAGCGTCAGGATAAGGTAGCAGCCTGGGCATCCACAGCCAGAGACAGTGACGCCAAGGGTAAAGTTCGCAGTCCAGGCTTCGCCTGGGTTTATTTCAGCAAAACAAAACCAGACAGGCCTTAACTCCAGGCCAACAGAAGACCAACCCCGGCTCGTCCGAGCGCTCACTATACACAGGATGTTCCTGACTGCTCACTGCACACCTCCACTCGCTGCTCACAGCCAGTCTGCTCCTCCTTATGCAGAGGTTTTCACCAGCTTTGATACCAGCCTCACCTGGTACGTGGAGTGGCCATCCCACCCTTCACTCTGACCACTCCAGGAAGAGCCGGACTCTGCGGCTCGGAGCCACTTACACACTACAACGTGTCAGTAACTTAGTGTTATTGACACACAAACGCTGGCTTCCTCCACCGTGCCCAGGCTGCTGGGGGCACGTATCTGCCCAAGTACTCCCTAAAGCCACATAAGAGAGCATCCTAGGCAAAACATATCTGCCCTCAACAACTTTGCCGGTCACTATCTCACACCAGATACACAGGTTTTCACCCAATCCGAGCTTCTCATTTTATATATCAGCCTATTATGTGGCACGATGTCAGATGCTTTAGAGAAGTCCAGATATGAGATCAATAGACTCTCCCAGGTCCAGCCTAGAGCTTACTTCATGGTAGAAGCTGATCAGATTGGTCTGACATGATCGCCCCCTCATGAACCCGCGCTGGTGAGGAGTTATACCGTTGTTCTCTTTGAGGTATTCTAGGATGGCGTCTCTCAGAAACCCCTTGAATATTTTTCCCGTTACTGAAGTGAGACTTACCGGCCTGTAGTTACCAGGCTCACTTTTGGTCCCCTTTTTGTAAATTGGAGCCACGTTGGCAATGCACCAATCCAATGGTACTACACCGGTCTTGATAGTATCAATAACTATTAGATATAGCGGCCTAGCTATCACATCACTTAGTTCCCTTAGTACCCTTGGGTATATTCCATCTGGGCCCTGCGATTTATCGATTTTTAATCTTTTTTAACCGATTCCGCACTTCCTCCAGTGTTAGGTATGAGATATTTTGTGAAGAGTTCATTTTATACCCCTACATCATGTGTGGCATTTCCTTTCTGTTTGTGAATACGCTTGAAAAGAAACTAATAGGTTTTTAACATCTCCAACACATTATATGTCCCCCAGAGTGCGGCCAGTAACATCTCCAACACATTATATGTCCCCCAGAGTGCAGCCAGTAACATCTCCAACACATTATATGTCCCCCAGAGTGCAGTCAGTAACATGTACAACACATTATATGTCCCCCAGAGTGCGGCCAGTAACATCTCCAACACATTATATGTCCCCCAGAGTGCAGCCAGTAACATCTCCAACACATTATATGTCCCCCAGAGTGCAGCCAGTAACATCAGCAACACATTATATGTCCCCCAGAGTGCAGCCAGTAACATCAGCAACACATTATATGTCCCCCAGAGTGTGGCCAGTAACATCTCCAACACATTATATGTCCCCCAGAGTGCAGCCAGTAACATCTCCAACACATTATATGTCCCCCAGAGTGCAGCCAGTAACATCTCCAACACATTATATGTCCCCCAGAGTGCGGCCAGTAACATCAGCAACACATTATATGTCCCCCAGAGTGTGGCCAGTAACATCTCCAACACATTATATATCCCCCAGAGTGCAGCCAGTAACATCAGCAACACATTATATGTCCCCCAGAGTGCAGCCAGTAACATCTCCAACACATTATATGTCCCCCAGAGTGCTGCCAGTAACATCTCCAACACATTATATGTCCCCCAGAGTGCAGCCAGTAACATCTCCAACACATTATATGTCCCCAGAGTGCGGCCAGTAACATCCCCAACACATTATATGTCCCCCAGAGTGCGGCCAGTAACATCTCCAACACATTATATGTCCCCCAGAGTGCGGCCAGTAACATCTCCAGCACATTATATGTCCCCCAGAGTGCAGCCAGTAACATCTCCAGCACATTATATGTCCCCCAGAGTGCGGCCATTAACTTCTCCAACACATTATATGTCCCCCAGAGTGCGGCCAGTAACGTCTACAACAGATTATATGTCCCCCAGAGTGCAGCCAGTAACATCTCCAACCCATTATATGTCCCCCAAGGTGCAGCCAGTAACATCTACAACACATTATATGTCCCCCAGAGTGCAGCCAGTAAGTAACATCTCCAACACATTATATGTCCCCCAGAGTGCAGCCAGTAACATCTCCAACACATTATATGTCCCCCAGAGTGCGGTAAGTAACATCTCCAACACATTATATGTCCCCCAGAGTGCGGCCAGTAACATCTATAACACATTATATGTCCCCCAGAGGGCAGCCAGTAACATCTACAACACGTTATATATATCCTGGGGCACAGAAAGTAAAATATCCTACTCGTAGCACAACATACGAACCCTCATAGAGTTATGGCTCTTGGAATACAATGATGATGATTGTTTAGTCTATAAAGCTTCGTTGCTGTGCTATATCGCTGCTGTTTCACGCTGTAATATCGTGACTTTGTAGTTTCACATGCGAGGATTTTCACCATGTGTCAGCCAATCATAGCCGCCTCCTGAAAGTGCTGGCTGTGATTGGTTGATGCTTAGCTAACCAGAGCCCGTCCTCGTTGAATGGCTGTGATTGGTTCATCGAGCGCTGAGTGTGATTGGCTAAGCATCACAGCCAGTCAGAGGCAGTGCTTCCAGGAGGCGGGTTTTTCAATCCCCGGCCAGAAGAGATGCTGAAGAGCAGTGTTGGGCTCCAGGGAGAAGCTGCAGCGCTTCTAAGGTGATGGATACTGTTTTGCTTTTCTCCCGCAGCTAGCTCTTAGATTAGGGCTCTGTTAGTAGGATATCTTACTGTCAAGGTTGCATCGCACCGCAAGGAAATCACATTTTTGTGCGATGCAACAAGGAGGAAGGCTCCATAGGGAAACATGGGCTACAAAACCTCACGAGTCGCGTGCATGTCGCCGGACCCCCAAGGTTTTTGTGTCAGGATGTTGCATGCTACAAAACATCGCATGTGTGGAGGAACCCAGAGGGAAGTATGGGCCGGACATACATGGGATCGGTAGCAACGTGACTGCCGGCCGTGTGAAGGAGGCCTGAGGCACAGAACAGGCCGCTGACTAAAGATCCCTTCTTGCCTTGTGTGGGCGGCCGCTGTGCAGATCTGTGTGTCTCCTCTGATCTCGGAGTCATATGTTCCGCAGGAGCTGACTAGACAGAGTTTGTAGCCGGAGGCACATAGATCTGCACAGGAGCTGCAGACTAATCAAGAGAAGATTCTAATTAAGACTATTTACAAGGTATATTTGCTGCATTGAACCATTGGTGCTGCGGATGTTTAGCCCTAGGATCGCCCAGACGGGATACAAGTGTTAGAGAGCAGCAGCTGCTGAGGGGCAGGAAAGATTTACTAAATGCAGCTCTAAAGGAAAGTTCTCATTCAGGGAAAGCAAGCAGAGATGCTTAGAAATCACACTCACCCCCTTACATCAGAAAGCTGGAGACCTGTTCCGTATCAGTGCAGCCGGAGCCCTCCGGGACGCGTTCATGCAACCAAATCTGCATTGGAGACCTCCAACACAGATCTTAATCCAGCATAGATGTCTGATGACGACTTGTATGTCAGCTGCTGCAGGTGAAGGGGCCTCATTCCATGAAGCTAATCTGTTGCAGTTCTGGCATTAAGAAGTGACGTCACTTTTTTTGTTTTCCCCGTGATTAGTGATGAGCGATTAGCGGAATAATCAGTTTGTGTCATCATCGAGCCAATTTCATAAAAATCATCGTGAATCAGGACGGTTTATTCCAACTCCCATCAAAGTCAATGGGAGTAAAAGTGCACTAATTTGCCCTTCAGGAGGTCACCAATGCAGCCAGAGCCCCCCGTCCCCCCAAGATTGCATGTAAATACAGGCCCACATCTGGGGAACGCTCCCCCCAAAACTGGTCAAAATAGTGTGCAGTGGTGTTGGGGTCGCAGCACAGGGCTGTCACTGAAAGCAAAAGAGGCCCGGACAGGGTCTCCTAGGTCAAACATTGCACCAAGAGAGACAGCAGGTGGGCTGCTTGTTATAAAAGCAATGCCATAAAGTCTGTAAAGGACAAATTGTACCAGAACAGCCGAGCACGGACCCCCTCCAAGGAACAGCTGGAGAGCTACAGATGTTTTCTGTGCTTTAGAAAATGTTTGTTTTGAGAGGAGGAGGGGACAGAAAGGGATGAATGTCCCACAACTCTTGGGGGTACCATGAAACGTAGACCACCACTTTCAGCTTCATGCCTTACCTGCAGGACATTGATCCAGTGTGCTCTTAAGGATATGTTATGCCCCTGGCCTTGCTTGCTGTACTACGTGTCTGTGGTCAGGTGCACCCTGCCACTGAAAGTGTTCTGCAATGCCAGGGACACGTTATCACTCACGTGGTGGTGCCCAGCAGGGATGGCTTTTCGGGCAATGAAATGGCAGCTGGTACTGTGGGTTGGCATAGAGCTTCACGTTGTGGAAGACGTCTGTAGCCACTAGCCTGAAGGGCAGCATTTCCACCATCAGCAGCTGTACAACGCTTGCATTCAGGCTCTGTGCTCACGGGTGGTTGAGGTGGTGTTTTTTTTATGTTTCCATATCTGGGAGATGGTTGGACATCAGTGCATTCAGTGTCCTGGTCTTCTCCTTCTGGTTGTTTGGACTACTGGGTTGACATCCATGACACTGAATGATCATCAACTTCTCAGACTGTTCCATATTTTACAAACTAGTAATCATTAGGAAATTATAGTACCAGTGTTTCTGGTGGCGCAATGCTCCACACGGCTCTGCTACATGGTACATCACACACACGGCTCTGCTACATGGTACATCACACACACAGCTCTGCTACATCCATTATGATCCCCACACATTACACACAGCTCTATTGATGTATGATCTGATCTTTGATGCATACCCAGGGCACAAAGGAAATGAACAAAGATTTATTCTGTTTCGACACAAGTTGAGTCTGAGGGCCACGTGAGTTCACAAATCTCAGACTGCTTTATTACATCATAACAGAGCTTTTTATATCCCGTAGGCAGGCTTAGTAAAAGCTAACACTTATTGGTTCATCCTATCGTTTCATCACATAAAGAATCCAGAAAGAGTATATTTACTTTCACTTAAGGCTGGTTTAGGCACATTATCGCTCAAAAGGTTGTGTTCTTTTTACAGCGCAAGGTGATCGCTCAAATTTCCTTCTGCATCCAGCTGTTCCCCGCTTGCAGCGCTCAGCTCTTATACAGCCGAGCGCTCCAAGTAGGGTATGGAGTACGCAGCTGGACCGCTCTGTTCTTCATACCCAGCTGTCATCAGGGAGCGGGATGAAACACTAGTATCAGCTGTATCCCACTGGGAATCCCTGATAAGGCTCATTGTTGGCACGCTGAAAGACAACGATGAGCGACGGCATAACGAAAACTGCAGGATGTCAGCGCAGCTACACACAGCGATTATCGCTCAAAAGACGGCTTTCAGCGATTTTTTTGAGTGAAAATCGGTGTGTCTGAAAGGGCCTTTATGCAAGTTACGTGTAGAAAAGGTGGGAGGGAGATACAGGAAGAGAGAGACACAGTCGGACCAGGGAGCAGAAGCAGGGGATCGCAGCTGCAATCGCTTAGCTTCCACCACACTCTCAGCTAACAACATGGGAGACCTATTACAGCAGAGCAGGGAGGGGTGGATTGAGTGAGTAAAGGTGGTGGTGGGGGGGGGGGGGGTAGTGAGTGATGTCCAATCCTGGAACCTGGTTACACGGTGTATCTTAGCTTAGTATCACACAGGAAAAGATTAGATACACAGCAGAGCAGACAATTACGTTTAGAAGAAGGGAAGTTAGGAAAGGTAAAGGTAAAATTAGTATACAGTAGCTACATTTCATTTGGTAGATAACTACATAATAATATATAATATGCTTCATCCATCCATCCATCCTGATTCCCACACATTTCACACACAGCTCTACTACATCAATCCTTATTCCCACACATTACACACACAGCCCGACTACATGCCACACACAGTTCTACTACATCCATCTTGATTCCCACACATTACACACACAGCTCTGCTACCTTGTATATCCATTATGATTCCCCCACATCACATAAAAAAGCTCTGCTACATCCATTATGATCCCACACATCACACACACATTGTTATCCTCCCCTTTTTCAAAAGCCCTAACTGTGTTGCTCTTCTGTTGGTCAGGCTGTGTGTTTTATATATGTTGCAGGACCTATGATGACATCACTATTATATTTGTTAATGAACCCCTGTATTCAGTGTCACTATTTATCTTTTTATAGAATCAATATATATATATATATATATATATATATATATATATATATATATTATATATAAATATAAAGGTGAAAGCCCTCATTGACTGACTGACTCACCACTTTCAGTGTCATACAAACATGGAATTTGGCAGGAGCATCCTCTAGGTCCTAAATAGGAAAGGTAAAGGGGTCACAACTCGATTATTTAATGCTAATTGCAAAAGTAAGTGCACGCCTATGTAATGTAACTTCCCGGTGACGTAGAAGCGTGAAATTTGGCGCAAGCATTCTTTAGGTCCTAAATGAGGAGAGTGGGAGGGGGAGGGGGCACATTCTGTAGAGGGACATCGGTACATGCAGCCTGAGGAGAATCTAACGCTCCTCTACGTATATACATATTTTATTCCTTAGTTACCCTAAAATAACCTTGACTTCATAAAATTTTCTGTGCAAACAACATGTAAACACCTGTATCAAATTAACTCGAGCGAAGCCGGATATATCGGCTAGTACAGGGGTGTCAAACTCATTTTCACCAGGGGCCACATCAGGTTTTTGGTGAACTTCAAAGGGCCGATTATAAGACAGTATAGTAAGGGCTCGTTCACACCAGCGTATTTGCGTACATAATATGCAGAGAACAGAAGCCATTGATGTCAATGATTTCATTCACATGATGTATATTCTCACACAGCATGACCTATATTGTTTCAAACTACGCACCCCAATAGGCCATTGAAGTGAATGGGCCGCGCAAATACGTGGTGAATGCGCAGGAAGCCTATGTATTCACTGCACATTTGCGCACCATCTCAGGGGCCCATCTGCGTTCTTTTCTGCGTGCCCAAATACGCAGGCATAAGCGATTTTCGATTGCGCAAATACGTAGCGTATTTGTGCGACCGAAATGCAATTACGCCCGTGTGAACGAGCCCTAATAGTGACCCCCATAGTGGTCGCAGTAGTAATAGTGACTCTGATAGTGGCCCCAGTAAAAATAGTGACCCCCATAGTGGTCGCAGTAGTAATAGTGACTCTGATAGTGGCCCCAGTAAAAATATTGACCCCCACAGTAGATCAGTTAGTAATAGCGATCCCCACAGTGGCCCCAGTAGTAATAGCGACCCCTACAGTAATATTACTCCCTCCCAGCAGCAATATTACCCACTCCCAGCAACAATATTAACCCCCCCACACAGCAACATTAACCCCCACCAGCAATATTAACCCCTCCCCCCTGCACCAATATTAACCCCCTCCCAGCAACAGTATTAACCCCCACCCACCCAGCAGCAATATTAACACCCCCCCCCCTCCTCCCCTTCCCAACCCGGCAGCAATATTAACCCCCTGCCAGCAACAATATTAACCCCCTCCCAGCAGCAATATTAACCCCCACCAGCAATATTACCACCCCACCCGACCCCCGCAGCAATATTAACCCCCTGCCAGCAACAATTTAACCCCCACCCCCACCCCCCAACACACCAGCAATATTAACTCCCTCAGCCCCGGCAGCAATCAGCATTATTAACCTTCTCCCAGCAACAACAATATTAACCCTCACCCCTCAGCAGCAATATTAACTTGCCCCTTCCCCAGCCATGTGCTTACCTCCACGATCCGAGGAGGAACGGTGCTGAGCCCGGGTGGCATATGAACTTTTCCCACAAGACTTCTGCACTATTGAGCAATTCCAGCAACCTGATTGGTTGTTTGGGGAATCAGCCAACCCAGACAACCAATCAGGTTGCTGGAATTGCTGACTAGTGCAGAAGTCTTGTGGAAAAAGTTCCTATGCGTCCGGGTGTGCACTGACATCAGTGAGCAGCAGGGCACGCTTCCTCCCTGAGTCCTCTCCTGCGGAACTGAAGAGCAGGGGACTCAGGGGAGAAGGGACCAGCGCTGTCAGTGTGATTACCAGCGGCGAGCTGCGGCACCCTAGCTGGTAATCACTACAGTGGTGAGCGGCCGTCGGCACGCCGCGGGCCACATAACACAAGGCAGCGGGCCGGATTCGGCCCGCGGGCCTTGTGTTTGACACATGTGGGCTAGTATATATTCCTAACCTTCATCTAAGATTACCATGAACTACTATTATATTTACTCCTACTACACTATTACCCTTGTTACTGAAACAATTCCCCACAACGTTCAATGTGACACGGCTGTAAGCTAGCGTTCCACGTGACATCTGAGACGCCATAGACATCATCAATAGGGCGCCGCCTAGGAGCGGTGTGGCGCCATCTTGAACGTATGTGGAGCGCAGCATCACTCCAGCTTTCCACATGACACCACCAGACAAGAGTCCGACTAAGAAAGACGTCACAACTATCCACCCCAACTACATTCAGCGCCAATATCTCTACTCCTATTTAAGCAGGTTTGGATGCATACTTCATTTGGCTAAGGGGGTAATATAGCCCTGCAGCACGTTGCCCAGTTATTCTTATACTTTTAAAGCTTTTTGTGTGTTGTTATTTTGAGTATTTGTAACCCTTAATTGTATATTACTGTACTGGAATCAATGACTGGGAAAGACGTCTAAACCCTCCAAGCAATCTTGTGTCGGCTCACCTGGACTTGGGGGATTTGGTGGCGTCCATGCCCCCCCCCCCCCCCCCCCCGTGATGTAAGTTCTTCTGTTTTATCAAAAGTAGCGCAGGAAACTATTTTTTATCCTCACTGTAAGACTACTACCTATTTCACACTGATCCATGTGGAATGCTTCGGAGGGTGCGGGGCAATTTGGCACAGGTGAAGTAAAGGTGAGGGGGAGGCTCATGGCCGACTGCTGTGTGCCTGCAACTGGGAGGAAGAGGAGGAGGTGGTACTTGAGGCATGTTGTGTCATCCGCTCTACGACCTGTTCTGTGTGCTGCGGATGTAAGGCACGGGCAGGACCACTTCTAAGGAATGGCAGCAGGCTTCCATCGCCTCCTGCAGAACATTGAGCCGTTGCTTCAGTGAGAGCCGCTTAAAAAGCCACCTTGGCCCGTCCCCTACCACCTCCACCATCGACACATCCCCACCCTTTGCTTTCTTCAGGTTACCTTTTCATTTTTTTTAACTTGGCTACCTTTTAGTGTAGTTGTATGTAACATCAGATAACTTGTTTGTAGAAAACCACTGCTAGCTGCCTAAGGTCTGCAAATAATATGTGCTGGCAACTTAGAATGACATCTGAGTCTGCTGCCTCGCACTGCGTGTATTTGCTGTTTCCCTGTTTGGGTTTCTGTTATGGGCTAGTTAGCCCCGGGGCCACATGAACGTTACTGGGATAGGGAACACCAGGTGAAACAACCACTGATTAACACCTCTCCCTGTCTTCTACAAAGGAAGATGACCAAGCACCTACCTGAGTGGGAACATTGCCCCAATAAGGGGCGGCCCAGCAGTCTTCGGATCTGGGCCCTTGCTGCCCCTAGGAACCCACACACCCAGGCTAGAATGCATTCACACATGCCACCACCGACAGGAACAACTGGACAGGATAAGAAGACACTCAGAGCCACAATCACACCGTACAACAGCCAATATGCAAACGCTAGTGGCAGATGTTAATGTTATAAATGCCAGATATTCATTTACATTTTGGCCAAAATATGGAAGCTAGCGGGCCACATCACGGCTCCTCATTATACCACTGGTCCCTACACTCACCAGAAGTCCAGCGACATAACCAAACAACACCACAAGACACAAACCTTCCTTGACGCCACCGCACATAGAACCTGCTCACACCACAGAGAGAGAAAGAATGAGAACAGAGAAAGCTGACCGCACCCACACCTGGGAAGACAGCTGACCGCACCCACACCTGGGAAGACAGCTGACCGCACCCACACCTGGGAAGACAGCTGACCGCACCCACACCTGGGAAGACAGCTGACCGCACCCACACCTGGGAAGACAGCTGACCTCACCCACACTTGGGAAGACAGCTGACCGCACCCACACTTGGGAAGACAGCTGACCGCACCCACACTTGGGAAGACAGCTGACCGCACCCACACTTGGGAAGACAGCTGACCGCACCCACACTTGGGAAGACAGCTGACCGCACCCACACCTGGGAAGACAGCTGACCGCACCCACACTTGGGAAGACAGCTGACAGCACCAACACCTGGGAAGACAGCTGACCGCACCAACACCTGGGAAGACAGCTGACCGCACCAACACCTGGGAAGACAGCTGACCGCACCAACACCTGGGAAGACAGCTGACCGCACCCACACCTGGGAAGACAGCTGACCGCACCCACACCTGGGAAGACAGCTGACCGCACCCACACCTGGGAAGACAGCTGACCGCACCCACACCTGGGAAGACAGCTGACCGCACCCACACCTGGGAAGACAGCTGACCGCACCCACACCTGGGAAGACAGCTGACCGCACCCACACCTGGGAAGACAGCTGACCGCACCCACACCTGGGAAGACAGCTGACCGCACCCACACCTGGGAAGACAGCTGACAGCACCCACACCTGGGAAGACAGCTGACAGCACCCACACCTGGGAAGACAGCTGACAGCACCCACACCTGGGAAGACAGCTGACCGCACCCACACCTGGGAAGACAGCTGACAGCACCCACACCTGGGAAGACAGCTGACAGCACCCACACCTGGGAAGACAGCTGACAGCACCCACACCTGGGAAGACAGCTGACCGCACCCACACCTGGGAAGACAGCTGACAGCACCCACACCTGGGAAGACAGCTGACCGCACCCACACCTGGGAAGACAGCTGACAGCACCCACACCTGGGAAGACAGCTGACCGCACCCACACCTGGGAAGACAGCTGACCGCACCCACACCTGGGAAGACAGCTGACCGCACCCACACCTGGGAAGACAGCTGACCGCACCCACACTTGGGAAGACAGCTGACCGCACCCACACCTGGGAAGACAGCTGACCGCACCCACACCTGGGAAGACAGCTGACCACACCTGGGAAGACAACTGTTATGTGTACTGACCTGGAGTGATTGGCTGTCTGGAGACACACCAGCCAGCCTCAGGAGACGGACGTGACAGTTTCTTTTTGTTTTATATTACCAGAAGCAGCAGCACTAACTAAATGAGCTGCAATCCTGGGGCCACGCGATCTGTCAGAGCAGAAGGCTGCAGAGTCTGGCTTGTATCTTCGTGAGCCCTCCATGTTTGGCGCAGTGTAAATTCCCTAGACCGCACTGCTGGCTGCGTAAGGTCTGCAAATAATTGGTAGTGGCCGGACTGCCGACTTTGGGCGACATCTGAGGCCACAAACAGAGATCTGCAATATCCCCACTCCAAAGTAAAACTTGTCTGTTTGCTTTGCTGCTATGTAGGTTTACACCCCCTCCCCCGGCGTACCGACCGCTCTTCGTATAGGCATATAAACGAGATGCAGACTACATCAAACCCTGAGTCCCTTCCATCTGCCTAATATACATGGGAGGGACTGCAGGATTAGGCTACACAGGGACTGTTTGTAGTCTGTAACCATGGAGACGCATAGTTCCACATGGATGCTGCAGCCACAAAACAGTAGAACGTTTTTGCCCTGTTGCTTCATTTTTATTTTAGATGCATTGAAGCAATACAAAAACTGGCAGCACTAGTGGGCATCCCTGCTATTCACCCACCCTGGTAACCTGCCTGATATGGCACCTGTTATTTGCATCGCGCCCAGCCGGCTCATTGGTATTCATTGGGCTTCTGCTGGAAATGTAAGGGGCTTTTAATCCACAATCTCTCTACTGCGCTGTCCAGAATGCCATTGGTAAAATCCCAATGTAAGATTTGGCAGCCATACTTTTGCTCCTGAAGCGTCTTCTAGGGAAATAACACCAAAATATTGAATTGAATTTTCATCTTGGAGCTTCATGCATATACGCTACCTGTTGTCACAGGTCAGAGGTGGGGCTGGCGGAGCTTTTAAAGGAGTTGTCCTACTGCTTGCTGTTCTGCTGCAGGAAGCAGACAGCACCATACATTTCACAGTGGCCCTTGTTGGTACTGCAGGCAGAGTTCCATTCACTTCAGTAGGTACCAACCCAGGACAAATATGCAATGTACGGAGCTGTCTGCTTCCTGTAAGAAAATGGCTGGAAGTGGGATAATCCCTTTAAGACTCCAAGGGCACAAACCAAAAATGGTTAGTAATTCCAGGAGATGATACGAGAATACAAAAAGTCCAGAGATTTCAGCGTCACCTGATCTGATCTGTAAAAGCTTGCTGCATATTTGTTTCTCCTTTTATTTCCATTAAGGGGTTGTACCAGTGATGCAAGTTATCCTCTCTGCACAAGATCCACAGGATAGGGGGGAACTTGCTGATCAGTGGGGGTCTTACTGCTGAGACCCAAGCTAATCTCGAGAACGAGGGCTCCGTGTCCCCCATCCTCCTCACTGCAGGGTTACTGCGACCCCCGCAGTGAGGAGGAGACTGAATGGAGCGCTTGTCATGCAAGGACACTAGTACTCCATTCACTGTTAAAGGGGTTGTCCCGCGGCACCAAGTGGGGTTATACACTTCTGTATGGCCTGGTCCTTAAAGGGGTTGTCCCGCGGCACCAAGTGGGGTTATACACTTCTGTATGGCCTGGTCCTTAAAGGGGTTGTCCCGCGGCACCAAGTGGGGTTATACACTTCTGTATGGCCTGGTCCTTAAAGGGGTTGTCCCGCGGCACCAAGTGGGGTTATACACTTCTGTATGGCCTGGTCCTTAAAGGGGTTGTCCCGCGGCACCAAGTGGGGTTATACACTTCTGTATGGCCTGGTCCTTAAAGGGGTTGTCTCGCGGCAGCAAGTGGGGTTATACACTTCTGTATGGCCTGGTCCTTAAAGGGGTTGTCTCGCGGCAGCAAGTGGGGTTATACACTTCTGTATGGCCTGGTCCTTAAAGGGGTTGTCTCGCGGCAGCAAGTGGGGTTATACACTTCTGTATGGCCTGGTCCTTAAAGGGGTTGTCCCGCGGCACCAAGTGGGGTTATACACTTCTGTATGGCCTGGTCCTTAAAGGGGTTGTCCCGCGGCACCAAGTGGGGTTATACACTTCTGTATGGCCTGGTCCTTAAAGGGGTTGTCCCGCGGCACCAAGTGGGGTTATACACTTCTGTATGGCCTGGTCCTTAAAGGGGTTGTCTCGCGGCAGCAAGTGGGGTTATACACTTCTGTATGGCCTGGTCCTTAAAGGGGTTGTCTCGCGGCAGCAAGTGGGGTTATACACTTCTGTATGGCCTGGTCCTTAAAGGGGTTGTCTCGCGGCAGCAAGTGGGGTTATACACTTCTGTATGGCCTGGTCCTTAAAGGGGTTGTCCCGCGGCGGCAAGTGGGGTTATACACTTCTGTATGGCCTGGTCCTTAAAGGGGTTGTCTCGCGGCAGCAAGTGGGTCTATACACTTCTGTATGGCCATATTAATGCACTTTGTAATGTACATCGTACATTAAATATGAGCCATACAGAAGTTATATACTTACCCCCTCCGTTGCTAGCGTCCCCGTCTCCATGGATCCGTCTAATTCTGATGTGTTCCTGCTTTTTTAGACGCGCTTGCGCTGTGCGGTCTTCTGCCTGGTGAATGGGGCTGCTCGTGCCGGAGAGCTGGTCACCGCGTCGTCATCGTAGCTCCGCCCCGTCACGTGTTCCGATTCCAGCCAATCAGGAGGCTGGAATCGGCAATGGAACGCACAGAGCCCACGGTGCACCATGGGAGAAAACCACAGTGCATCCCTGGGAAACGACCGGCGGCCATTTTTGGGAGAAGATTTTTTAAAGTCCTTATTTCATCAGATCGGTGAGTAGCAAGCGGCTTAAAAAGCGTTTTAATTTGCTATTTTATGCCAGGGGGGTGACGGGGAATGGGGTAAGGTAAAATTTTGAGGTTTGCCGCTAGACAACCCCTTTAATGAGACTGTGGAAATAACCAAGCGGGTGCCGCTCGGGGATGTCCGTCAGCCCCACTGACCTGCATTGGGGTCAGCAATTTAGCCCCGATCCTGCGGAAGGGAATGACTTGCAGTTTGGGTATAATGGTCCCCTGGTGCAAGCACCGAGTCATGCCTGACCCCTAGGGTGACGTCACAGCGGGATGATTTCTTGGCAGTCTGTTTTTGTTGGGTGATTTGCCATTGCCTTCCCCAGCAGTTTTGGTACAACCCCTTTTAACTGTCTTGTTCTCCTTCAATTGGAGTCTTCAGAGGCGGACAGACATCTGTCTGGGATGATTTAGTGATCCTGCACTGAGCAGGGGGGTTGGACCTGATGACCCCAGAGGACCTGATGACCCCAGAGGACCCGATGACCCCGGAGGACCCGATGACCCCGGAGGACCCGATGACCCCGGAGGACCCGATGACCCCGGAGGACCCGATGACCCCGGAGCACCCGATGACCCCGGAGGACCCGGTGACCCTCGGAGTCCCTTCTAACTCTACCATTCTAAGATTCTATATATACTGTATGTTCCTTTAACTTTGTATATTACCCTTTTTATAAGCACTGCTATATTTTGTAAATAAAATCTTAAATCTTTATTAGTCCATCCTTGGAGCTCTATAAACAAACCGTAGACCCCAAATAAGGGCGGCAATTCTGGTAGCTGGGAAGCAAGAAACGCCCATTACAGTATGAAACTAGAACCTAGATGGCTGACCTGCCTAGCAGGGAAATGGTAAGTGATGGCAGGGAAGTGCCTTGGGTGTGCCCGAGTGTCTGAGGGTGATGTAGGCTCCATCTTGCATGAATACAGCATCGAGGGAGTCAGAAGCATCAACCTTATTGTTGGGCCGGGCCAAGTGTCATGTGCCAAAAGGTCTAGCTATGTGTGACAACCCCCTTTAATTACAATGTAACAAGCCACAAACAATGTATCATATGACATTATACCTGAGTACAAGCACCGCTGTGACTGGCAGGCGTCCCGAAGCAGATCAGAGACCGGAGAGAGATCAGGATATCCCCGAGCGGGCCGTGCAAACCCACAGTCAGAAAAGGGATCTGCAGGAGGAAGAAGAGGTTTACTGCAGAGGCTGCACATTATACACACCTTGTAGGACAGGACATCGCGGGCCGCAGCGCTCGGCCAGGGGAAGCTACAACACATTTATTAAGCAGTGCAGACTCCTTCCGAAGTTTGATGCTTCTTTGACTCTCTGAGCTCCTGAAATCTACGGCAGCTATGAGCCAGCATAGATACGCTATAATGTACACCAACTCCTGTAGTCAAAGCTGACAATTAGTGGTAGGGACTCCTTCCCATACCCCCACAGCATGATCAGAGGGTGCCGATGGGCTGAAGCCTCGCAGGGCTGCCATGCATTGATGCCTATTAAGTCCTGCCCGAGAGAACTTCAAGAATCACTATATACTGCAATACTGAAGTATTACAACATATAGTGCAAGTGATCAAATGATCACAAGTTCAGGTTCTATGGGGACCGAATTAGTGTGAAAAAAGAGAGTTTTCCAGCCACAAATATTATGAAGACCTATCCTCAGGAAAGGTCATCAATAGTTGATTGTCCGAGGTCCACTGCTCGGGACCCCTGACCGATCAGCTGTGTGAGCGCATGCTGTCACCGCTGCTATGGGGGGGGGGTTGGAGCAGAACCCGCTGTTCTGACCGCTGCGTAGTGGCCAGCACTTATAATTGCAAGCACAGCTCCCATTGATTTCAATGAGACCATAGCCTGCAATTACTGCAAGTGCTGGCCACTACACAGGGGGCGCCATCGTTACACCCCTGTGTGTCAGAACCATTTGCAGGTGCTTGGCTGAAGGACATTTGGTCTCTCAGCCCCCATTACATGTACGACCTCTGACTCCTGCCATCCCCCCATTTGCTGTGGTGTCGTCAACGATAAAACCTGACTATGCGGAGGAGAACCAGGTTGTCTTCAGACATAAATCCAGGTTTAGTTTTGGCACTGACGACGGCTCTGCTCGTGTCTGGAGACCTTGGGGTGAGCGCCTCAATCCTGCCTTCTGCTGGTGTGGTGGTCTGGGGGGCGTCACATACGACAGTCAGTCCCCCTAGTGGTGGTACGAGGGACAATGACAGCTCAGTGATACGTTCAGGACATCCTGCAGCCCCATGTGTTGCTCTCATTACAGCTTCCAGCAGGATGATGCTCGGCCGAACACACAAGAGGGTTACAGGAAGCCCCCACAACATTGCCACACCTCTGTAACTGCCCGGTCACCAGATGTATCACCAGTGGGACATGTATGGGACCATCTGGGACGCCAACTTCGACAGCCTACGAGTTTACATGAGTGATATGTGGCAGGAAAACCTCTATGCCTCCATGCCTGCCTATATCACATCTTGTATCCAAGCTAGAGGTGGTACAACAGGGTACTAGAGCCTCCATGCCCGCCCGTATACATCTTGTATCCAAGCTAGAGGCGGTACAACCGGGTACTAGAACCTCCATGCCTGCCTGTATCACATCTTGTATCCAAGCTAGAGGTGGAACAACAGGATACTAGAGCCTCCCTGCCTGCCTATATCACATCTTGTATCCAAGCTAGAGGCGGTACAACAGGGTACTAGAGCCTCCATGCCTGCCTGTATACATCTTGTATCCAAGCTAGAGGTGGTACAACAGGGTACTAGAGCCTCCATGCCTGCTCGTATCACATCTTGTATCCAAGCTAGAGGTGGTACAACAGGGTACTAGAGCCTCCATGCCTACCGGTATCACATCTTGTATCCAGACTAAAGGCGGTACAACAGGGAACTAGAGCCTTCATGCCCCCATATCACATCTTGTATCCAGACTAAAGGCGGTACAACAGGGTACTAGAGCCTCCATGCCCACCCGTATCACATCTTGTATACAAGCTAGTGGCGGTACAACAGGGTACTAGAGCCTCCATGCCCCCATATCACATCTTGTATCCAAGCTAGAGGTGGTACAACAGGGTACTAGAGCCTCCATGCCCACCTGTATCACATCTTGTATCCAAGCTAGAGGTGGTACAACAGGGTACTAGAGCCTCCATGCCTGCCTATATCACATCTTGTATCCAAGCTAGAGGTGGTACAACAGGGTACTAGAGCCTCCATGCCCGCCCGTATACATCTTGTATCCAAGCTAGAGGCGGTACAACCGGGTACTAGAACCTCCATGCCTGCCTGTATCACATCTTGTATCCAAGCTAGAGGTGGAACAACAGGATACTAGAGCCTCCCTGCCTGCCTATATCACATCTTGTATCCAAGCTAGAGGCGGTACAACAGGGTACTAGAGCCTCCATGCCTGCCTGTATACATCTTGTATCCAAGCTAGAGGTGGTACAACAGGGTACTAGAGCCTCCATGCCTGCTCGTATCACATCTTGTATCCAAGCTAGAGGTGGTACAACAGGGTACTAGAGCCTCCATGCCTACCGGTATCACATCTTGTATCCAGACTAAAGGCGGTACAACAGGGAACTAGAGCCTTCATGCCCCCATATCACATCTTGTATCCAGACTAAAGGCGGTACAACAGGGTACTAGAGCCTCCATGCCCACCCGTATCACATCTTGTATACAAGCTAGTGGCGGTACAACAGGGTACTAGAGCCTCCATGCCCCCATATCACATCTTGTATCCAAGCTAGAGGTGGTACAACAGGGTACTAGAGCCTCCATGCCCACCTGTATCACATCTTGTATCCAAGCTAGAGGTGGTACAACAGGGTACTAGAGCCTCCATGCCACCTTGTATCACAACTTGTATCCAAGCTAGAGGTGGTAAAGCAGGGTACTAGAGCCTCAATGCTCTACCATATCACATGTTGTATCCAAGCCAGAGGTGGTACAACGGGGTACTAGAGCCTCCATGCTCTACCGTATCACATCTTATATCCAAGCTAGAGATGGTACAGCAGGGTACTAGAGCCTCCATGCCCGCTCGTCTCACATCTTGAATCCAAGCTACAGGCGGTACAACAGGGTACTAGAGCCTCTATGCCCGCCCGTGTCACATCTTTATCCAAGCTAGAGTTGGTACAGCAGGGTACTAGAGCCTCCATGCCCCCCCGTATCACATCTTGTATCCAAGCTAGAGTTGGTACAGCAGGGTACTACAGCCTCCATGCCCGCCCCCATCACATCTTGTATCCAAGCTAGATGCGGTACAGCAGGGTACTAGAGCCTCCATGCCCCGTATCACATATTGTATCCAAGCTAGAGGTGGTACAACAGGGTACTAGAGCCTCCATGCTCTACCGTATCACATCTTGTATCCAAGCTAGAGGTGGTACAGCAGGGTACTAGAGCCTCCATGCCCGCCCATATCACATCTTGTATCCAAGCTAGAGGTGGTACAGCAGAGTACTAGAGCCTCCATGCTCTACCGTATCACATCTTGTATCCAAGCTAGAGGCTGTAGATCAGAGTACTAGAGCCTCCATGCCCGCCCGTATCACATCTTGTATCCAAGCTAGAGGCGGTACAACAGGGTACTAGAGCCTCCATACTCACCCGTATCAAATCTTGTATCCAAGCTAGAGGTGGTACAACAGGGTACTAGAGCCTCCATGCCCACCCGTATCACATCTTGTATCCAAGCTAGAGGCGGTACAACAGGGTACTAGAGCCTCTATGCCTGCCCGTATTACATCTTGTATCCAAGCTAGAGGCGGTACAACAGGGTACTAGAGCCTCAATGCCTGCCTGTATCACATCTTGTATCCAAGCTAGAGGTGGTACAACAGGGTACTAGAGCCTCCATGCCTGCCCGTATCACATCTTGTATCCAAGCTAGAAGCGGCCTAATGGGATACTAGAGCCTGCATGCCTGCCCGTATCACATCCTGTATCCAAGCTAGAGGTGGTACAACAGGGTACTAGAGCCTCCATGCCCACCCGTATCACATCTTGTATCCAAGCTAGAGGTGGTACAACAGGGTACTAGAGCCTCCATGCCCGACCATATCACATCTTGTATCCAAGCTAGAGGCGGTACAACAGGGTACTAGAGCCTCCATGCCCCCATATCACATCTTGTATCCAAGCTAGAGGCGGCCCAACCGGGTACTAGAGCCTTCATGCCTACCCGTATCACATCTTGTATCCAAGCTAGAGGCGGTACAACAGGGTCCTAGAGCCTCCATGCCCACCTGCATCACATTTTGTATCCAAGCTAGAGGCGGTACAACAGTGTGCTAGAGCTTCCATGCCCCCGTATCACATCTTGTATCCAACCTAGAGGCGGTACAACAGGGTACTAGAGCCTCCATGCCTGCTTGTATCACATCTTGTATCCAACCTAGAGGCAGTACAACAGGGTACTAGAGCCTCCATGCCTGCCCGTATCACATCTTGTATCCAAGCTAGAGGCAGTACAGCAGGGTACTAGAGCCTCCATGCCTGCCCGTATCACATCTTGTATCCAAGCTAGAGGTGGTACAACAGGGTACTAGAGCCTCCCTACGAGCATTCAGCTCTCCCCAATAAATGCTCCTTTGGTTCCGATACTGTAAGGACTTCTATCAGCGTTACAATCACACAGTTTCATCCCGACAACTTCCTGGGAGGTATTCTTACTATATACTGTGATACTTCAGTATTACAGTATTCAGTGATTTGCTCTTGCCTCGGGGAGGCCTTGATAGGCATCTATACATAGCAGCTCTGGGGGCATTCAGTATACTAGAGCTTGGGCTTCCCCGATCACGCTGTCCATGGGGAGCTGGATGGAGCCCCTCTCCCCACGCTGATTCTTTACACGTATGGTATCTAATGTATTAACTGGCGTGATTGGAGCTCACTCTGTTCATCGGCGTTACCGCTGGGTGCCAACTGTTAGAAGCAGCTGACCGCCGCCGGGTTTGGTGCTGACTGCCTCCTGAGCCGCTCCATGCACACATCAGCACTGCAGGACGTCTAGATGCATTCGGCGGTCCTGAAGGGGTTAAGATTCCATCCCATTCAAGGCCAAAGGGCCACAGTGATCAGTTCCAGAAACCAGAGAGCAGTAGATGCCGCCATGTCCCATATCTAGGGTATCTCCAAAGATCATGTAAGCAGCGTTTCGACTGCACTGCTTGACAAAGACTGCGATTTGCAGTCGAAATGTTGCGGCGAATATGCAAAGTAGGGATTAATAAAGAAGCTTTTGCACTTTTATAGAAGATGAGTTGTGGATAACTTAACCCTTCGTGCTGCTTACATGATCTTTGCAGATATCGGTTGCTAATTGGATGCATGGTCCACATCCGGGTAAGCCTGCATGAACTAAGACAAGAACGTCTCTCCCCTCAAGGTTTGGGATTCTATTGTGTGCGGCAACCAGACGGCAGCCATATCTAGAGTAGGGATGACGGACTCCGCACTGTAGACGGTCTGCAGCCTCTTTTATATCAGCTCCGCAGACCAGCGCGCTGATGTTTGTCTCATCTCATTACTCTGTGCAGAGGAGCTAATTGTGTGAAGGCGACAGAGCGAGCGCTGCAGCTGTGCATGGGGCCGCTACCTCTGGATGCTGCGTTAATCATCAGCTCATACAGCGGCTCACAGAAGCATCCACACGTCTCATCATACATACAAGAGATAGTGTTGTGATGCAGATTCCAAGTATGAATAATCATCCATCATATGAGACCAGTGCTGCGGGAGAGGGCATCCAGCGCTGACTTTAGATATTGCACTGATAATAAGTCAATCTTCTTGAATTCTGCTTGTGCAAAAAACAGCAAGATAGCAACGTAAGACTATATAAATACACCACCAGAACCAAGCTTATATAATAAATACAGCACCAGAACCAAGCTCACATAATAAATACAGCACCAGAACCAAGCTCATATATTAAATACAGCACCAGAACCAAGCTCATATAATAAATGCAGCACCAGAACCAAGCTCACATAACAAATGCAGCACCAGAACCAAGCTCATATATTAAATACAGCACCAGAACCAAGCTCATATAATGAACACAGCACCAGAACCAAGCTCACATAATAAATACAGCACCAGAACCAAGCTCATATATTAAATACAGCACCAGAACCAAGCTCAATTAATAAATACAGCACCAAAAACAAGCTCACATAATAAATAAAGCACCAGAACCAAGTTCATATAATAAATACAGCAAAAGAACCAAGCTCAAATAATAAATACAGCACCAGAACCAAACTCAAATAATAAATACAGCACCAGAACCAAGCTCATATAATAAATACAGCACCAGAACCAAGCTCATATAATAAATACAGCAGCAGAACCAAGCTCAAATAATAAATACAACACCAGAACCAAGCTCAAATAATAAATACAGCAGCAGTACCAAGCTCAAATAATAAATACAGCACCAGAAACAAGCTCAAATAATAAATACATCACCAAAACTAAGCTTAGATAATAAATACAGCACCAGAGCCAAGCTCAAATAATAAATACACCACCAGAACCAAACTCATATATTAAATACAGCACCAGAACCAAGCTCAATTAATAAATACAGCACCAGAAACCAGCTCCTGTAATAAAGGCAGCACCAGAACCAAGCTCATATAATAAATAGAGATGAGCGAACGTGTTCTTAACGAACACTTACGCACCCGAACACCGGCTTTTCCGAGGACTTCCGTGTTCGCGCGTAAGTATTCGGGGGGCGCCGGGGGGCGGGGAGAGGCGCGGCGGCGCGGGCGGCAGCAGCGGGGAACAGGGGGGAGCCCTCTCTCTCTCCCTCTCCCCCCCACTCCCCGCCGCAACCCCCCGCGCTGCCACGGCGACCCCCGAACTTTTTTCGCCCGAACACGGAATTCCTCGCGAAGTTCGGTGTCCGGGCGAAAAGGCGCGGAGCCGAACACGTTCGCTCATCTCTAATAATAAACACACCAACAGAATAAAACTCATATAATAAATAGAGCACCAGAACTAAGCTTAGATAATAAATACATTTACAGTAATACAGTATTATAGTAGTTATATTCTTGTACATAGGAGGCAGTATTATAGTAGTTATATTCTTGTACATAGGGGGCAGTATTATAGTAGTTATATTCTTGTACATAGGGGGCAGTATTATAGTAGTTATATTCTTGTACATAGGGGGCAGTATTATAGTAGTTATATTCTTGTACATAGGAGGCAGTATTATAGTAGTTATATTCTTGTACATAGGGGGCAGTATTATAGTAGTTATATTCTTGTACATAGGGGGCAGTATTATAGTAGTTATATTCTTGTACATAGGGGGCAGTATTATAGTAGTTATATTCTTGTACATAGGGGGCAGTATTATAGTAGTTATATTCTTGTACATAGAGAGCAGTATTATACTAGTTATATTCTTGTACATAGGGGGCAGTATTATAGTAGTTATATTCTTGTACATAGGGGGCAGTATTATAGTAGTTATATTCTTGTACATAGGGGGCAGTATTATAGTAGTTATATTCTTGTACATAGGGGGCGGTATTATAGTAGTTATATTCTTGTACATAGGGGCAGTATTATAGTAGTTATATTCTTGTACATAGGGGGCAGTATTATAGTAGTTATATTCTTGTACATAGGGGGCAGTATTATAGTAGTTATATTCTAGTATATAGGGGGCAGTATTATAGTAGTTATATTCTTGTACATAGCGGACAGTATTATAGTAGTTATATTCTTGTACATAGGAGGCAGTATTATAGTAGTTATATTCTTATACATAGGGGGCAGTATTATAGTAGTTATATTCTTGTACATAAGGGACAGTATTATAGTAGTTATATTCTTGTACATAGGAGGCAGTATTATAGTAGTTATATTCTTGTACATAGAGAGCAGTATTATACTAGTTATATTCTTGTACATAGGGGGAAGTATTATAGTAGTTATATTCTTGCACATAAGGGGCAGTATTATAGTAGTTATATTCCTGTACATAGGAGGCAGTATTATAGTAGTTATATTCTTGTACATAGGGGGCAGTATTATAGTAGTTATATTCTTGTACATAGGGGGCAGTATTATAGTAGTTGTATTCTTGTACATAGGGGGCAGTATTATAGTAGGTGTATTCTTGTACATAGGGGGCAGTATTATAGTAGTTATATTCTTGTACATGGGAGCAGTATTATAGTAGTTATACTCTTGTACATAGGGGCAGTATTATAATAGTTATATTCTTGTACATAGGGGGCAGTATTATAGTAGGTATATTCTTGGACATAGGGGGCAGTATTATAGTAGGTATATTCTTGGACATAGGGGGCAGTATTATAGTAGGTATATTCTTGGACATAGGGGGCAGTATTATAGTAGGTATATTCTTGGACATAGGGGGCAGTATTATAGTAGGTATATTCTTGGACATAGGGGGCAGTATTATAGTAGGTATATTCTTGGACATAGGGGGCAGTATTATAGTAGGTATATTCTTGTACATAGGGGGCAGTATTATAGTAGGTATATTCTTGGACATAGGGGGCAGTATTATAGTAGGTATATTCTTGGACATAGGGGGCAGTATTATAGTAGTTATATTCTTGTACATAGGGAGCAGTATTATAGTAGTTATATTCTTGTACATAGGGGGCAGTATTATAGTAATTATATTCTTGTACATAGGAGGCAGTATTATAGTAGATCTATTCTTGTACATAGGGGGCAGTATTATAGTAGTTATATTCTTGTACATAGGGAGCAGTATTATAGTAGTTATAATCTTGTACATAGGAGCAGTATTATAGCAGTTATATTCTTATACATAGGGGGCAGTATTATAGTAGTTATAATCTTGTACATAGGAGCAGTATTATAGCAGTTATATTCTTATACATAGGGGGCAGTATTATAGTAGTTATAATCTTGTACATAGGAGCAGTATTATAGTAGTTATATTCTTGTACATAGGAGCAGTATTATAGTAGTTCTATTCTTGTACATAGGAGCAGTATTATAGTAGTTCTATTCTTGTACATAGGAGCAGTATTATAGTAGTTGTATTCTTGTACATAGGGGGCAGTATTATAGTAGGTGTATTCTTGTACATAGGGGGCAGTATTATAGTAGTTATATTCTTGTACATAGGGGGCAGTATTATAGTAGTTATATTCTTGTACATGGGAGCAGTATTATAGTAGTTATACTCTTGTACATAGGGGCAGTATTATAATAGTTATATTCTTGTACATAGGGGGCAGTATTATAGTAGGTATATTCTTGTACATAGGGGGCAGTATTATAGTAGGTATATTCTTGGACATAGGGGGCAGTATTATAGTAGGTATATTCTTGGACATAGGGGGCAGTATTATAGTAGGTATATTCTTGGACATAGGGGGCAGTATTATAGTAGGTATATTCTTGGACATAGGGGGCAGTATTATAGTAGGTATATTCTTGGACATAGGGGGCAGTATTATAGTAGGTATATTCTTGGACATAGGGGGCAGTATTATAGTAGGTATATTCTTGGACATAGGGGGCAGTATTATAGTAGGTATATTCTTGTACATAGGGGGCAGTATTATAGTAGGTATATTCTTGGACATAGGGGGCAGTATTATAGTAGGTATATTCTTGGACATAGGGGGCAGTATTATAGTAGTTATATTCTTGTACATAGGGAGCAGTATTATAGTAGTTATATTCTTGTACATAGGGGGCAGTATTATAGTAGTTATATTCTTGTACATAGGGGGCAGTATTATAGTAATTATATTCTTGTACATAGGAGGCAGTATTATAGTAGATCTATTCTTGTATAAAGGGGCAGTATTATAGTTGTTATATTCTTCTACATAGGAGGCAGTATTATAGTAGTTATAATCTTGTACATAGGAGCAGTATTATAGCAGTTATATTCTTATACATAGGGGGCAGTATTATAGTAGTTATAATCTTGTACATAGGAGCAGTATTATAGCAGTTATATTCTTATACATAGGGGGCAGTATTATAGTAGTTATAATCTTGTACATAGGAGCAGTATTATAGTAGTTATATTCTTGTACATAGGAGCAGTATTATAGTAGTTATATTCTTGTACATAGGAGCAGTATTATAGTAGTTCTATTCTTGTACATAGGAGCAGTATTATAGTAGTTATATTCTTGTACATAGTGGGCAGTATTATAGTAGTTATATTCTTGTACATAGGGGGCAGTATTATAGTAGTTATATTCTTGTACATAGGAGCAGTATTATAGTAGTTATATTCTTATACATAGGAGCAGTATTATAGTAGTTATATTCTTGTACATAGGAGCAGTATTATAGTAGTTATATTCTTGTACATAGGGGGCAGTATTATAGTAGTTATATTCTTGTACATAGGAGCAGTATTATAGCAGTTATATTCTTATACATAGGGGGCAGTATTATAGTAGTTATAATCTTGTACATAGGAGCAGTATTATAGCAGTTATATTCTTATACATAGGGGGCAGTATTATAGTAGTTATAATCTTGTACATAGGAGCAGTATTATAGCAGTTATATTCTTATACATAGGGGGCAGTATTATAGTAGTTATAATCTTGCACATAGGAGCAGTATTATAGCAGTTATATTCTTATACATAGGGGGCAGTATTATAGTAGTTATAATCTTGTACATAGGAGCAGTATTATAGCAGTTATATTCTTATACATAGGGGGCAGTATTATAGTAGTTATAATCTTGTACATAGGAGCAGTATTATAGCAGTTATATTCTTATACATAGGGGGCAGTATTATAGTAGTTATAATCTTGTACATAGGAGCAGTATTATAGTAGTTATATTCTTGTACATAGGAGCAGTATTATAGTAGTTATATTCTTGTACATAGGAGCAGTATTATAGTAGTTCTATTCTTGTACATAGGAGCAGTATTATAGTAGTTATATTCTTGTACATAGTGGGCAGTATTATAGTAGTTATATTCTTGTACATAGGGGGCAGTATTATAGTAGTTATATTCTTGTACATAGGAGCAGTATTATTGTAGTTATATTCTTGTACATAGGGGGCAGTATTATAGTAGTTATATTCTTGTACATAGGAGCAGTATTATTGTAGTTATATTCTTGTACATAGGAGCAGTATTATAGTAGTTATATTCTTTTACATAGGGGACAGTATTATAGTAGTTATATTCTTGTACATAGGGGGCAGTATTATAGTAGTTATATTCTTGTACATAGGAGCAGTATTATTGTAGTTATATTCTTGTACATAGGAGCAGTATTATAGTAGTTATATTCTTGTACATAGGGGACAGTATTATAGTAGTTATATTCTTGTACATAGGGGGCAGTATTATAGTAGTTATATTCTTGTACATAGGAGCAGTATTATAGCAGTTATATTCTTATACATAGGGGGCAGTATTATAGTAGTTATAATCTTGTACATAGGAGCAGTATTATAGTAGTTATATTCTTGTACATAGGAGCAGTATTATAGTAGTTATATTCTTGTACATAGGAGCAGTATTATAGTAGTTCTATTCTTGTACATAGGAGCAGTATTATAGTAGTTATATTCTTGTACATAGTGGGCAGTATTATAGTAGCTATATTCTTGTACATAGGGGGCAGTATTATAGTAGTTATATTCTTGTACATAGGAGCAGTATTATAGTAGTTATATTCTTATACATAGGGGGCAGTATTATAGTAGTTATAATCTTGTACATAGGAGCAGTATTATAGCAGTTATATTCTTATACATAGGGGGCAGTATTATAGTAGTTATAATCTTGTACATAGGAGCAGTATTATAGCAGTTATATTCTTATACATAGGGGGGCAGTATTATAGTAGTTATAATCTTGTACATAGGAGCAGTATTATAGCAGTTATATTCTTATACATAGGGGGCAGTATTATAGTAGTTATAATCTTGTACATAGGAGCAGTATTATAGTAGTTATATTCTTGTACATAGGAGCAGTATTATAGTAGTTATATTCTTGTACATAGGAGCAGTATTATAGTAGTTCTATTCTTGTACATAGGAGCAGTATTATAGTAGTTATATTCTTGTACATAGTGGGCAGTATTATAGTAGTTATATTCTTGTACATAGGGGGCAGTATTATAGTAGTTATATTCTTGTACATAGGAGCAGTATTATTGTAGTTATATTCTTGTACATAGGGGGCAGTATTATAGTAGTTATATTCTTGTACATAGGAGCAGTATTATTGTAGTTATATTCTTGTACATAGGAGCAGTATTATAGTAGTTATATTCTTTTACATAGGGGACAGTATTATAGTAGTTATATTCTTTTACATAGGGGGCAGTATTATAGTAGTTATATTCTTGTACATAGGAGCAGTATTATTGTAGTTATATTCTTGTACATAGGAGCAGTATTATAGTAGTTATATTCTTGTACATAGGGGACAGTATTATAGTAGTTATATTCTTGTACATAGGGGGCAGTATTATAGTAGTTATATTCTTTTACATAGGGGGCAGTATTATAGTAGTTATATTCTTGTACATAGGAGGCAGTATTATAGTAGTTATATTCTTGTACATAGGAGCAGTATTATAGTAGTTATATTCTTGTACATAGGGGGCAGTATTATAGTAGTTATATTCTTGTACATAGGGGGCAGTATTACAGTAGTTATATTCTTATACATAGGAGGCAGTATTATAGTAGTTATATTCTTGTACATAGGAGCAGTATTATAGTAGTTATATTCTTGTACATAGTGGGCAGTATTATAGTAGTTATATTCTTGTACATAGGGGGCAGTATTATAGTAGTTATATTCTTGTACATAGGGGGCAGTATTATAGTAGTTATATTCTTGTACATAGGGGGCAGTATTATAGTAGTTATATTCTTGTACATAGGGGGCAGTATTATAGTAGTTATATTCTTGTACATAGGAGGCAGTATTATAGTAGTTATATTCTTGTACATAGGAGCAGTATTATAGTAGTTATATTTTTGTACATAGGGGGCAGTATTACAGTAGTTATATTCTAATACATAGGAGGCAGTATTATAGTAGTTATATTCTTGTACATAGGAGCAGTATTATAGTATTGCTATTCTTGTACATAGGGGGGGCAGTATTATAGTAGTTATATTCTTGTACATAGGAGGCAGTATTATAGTAGTTATATTCTTGTACATAGGGGGCAGTATTATAGTAGTTATATTCTTGTACATAGGAGCAGTATTATTGTAGTTATATTCTTGTACATAGGAGCAGTATTATAGTAGTTATATTCTTGTACATAGGGGACAGTATTATAGTAGTTATATTCTTGTACATAGGGGGCAGTATTATAGTAGTTATATTCTTGTACATAGGAGCAGTATTATAGCAGTTATATTCTTATACATAGGGGGCAGTATTATAGTAGTTATAATCTTGTACATAGGAGCAGTATTATAGTAGTTATATTCTTGTACATAGGAGCAGTATTATAGTAGTTATATTCTTGTACATAGGAGCAGTATTATAGTAGTTCTATTCTTGTACATAGGAGCAGTATTATAGTAGTTATATTCTTGTACATAGTGGGCAGTATTATAGTAGTTATATTCTTGTACATAGGGGGCAGTATTATAGTAGTTATATTCTTGTACATAGGGGGCAGTATTATAGTAGTTATATTCTTGTACATAGGGGGGGCAGTATTATAGTAGTTATATTCTTGTACATAGGAGGCAGTATTATAGTAGTTATATTCTTGTACATAGGAGGCAGTATTATAGTAGTTATATTCTTGTACATAGGATGATGTATTATAGTAGTTATATTCTTGTACATAGGGGGGGCAGTATTATAGTAGTTATATTCTTGTACATAGGAGGCAGTATTATAGTAGTTATATTCTTGTACATAGGATGATGTATTATAGTAGTTATATTCTTGTACATAGGAGCAGTATTATAGTAGTTATATTCTTGTACATAGGAGGCAGTATTATAGTAGTTATATTCTTGTACATAGGAGGCAGTATTATAGTAGTTATATTCTTGTACATAGGAGGCAGTATTATAGTAGTTATATTCTTGTACATAGGGGGCAGTATTATAGTAGTTATATTCTTGTACATAGGGGCAGTGTTATAGTAGTTATATTCTTGTACATAGGGGGGCAGTATTATAGTAGTTATATTCTTGTACATAGGAGGCAGTATTATAGTAGTTATATTCTTGTACATAGGGGGCAGTATTATAGTAGTTATATTCTTGTACATAGGGGTCAGTATTATAGTAGTTATATTCTTGTACATAGGAGGCAGTATTATAGTAGTTATATTCTTGTACATAGGAGCAGTATTATAGTAGTTATATTCTTGTACATAGGGGGCAGTATTATAGTAGTTATATTCTTGTACATAGGAGGCAGTATTATAGTAGTTATATTCTTGTACATAGGAGGCAGTATTATAGTAGTTATATTCTTGTACATAGGGGGCAGTATTATAGTAGCTATATTCTTGTACATAGGAGGCAGTATTATAGTAGCTATATTCTTGTACATAGGGGGCAGTATTATAGGAGTCTTTGGGTCCACGTATCCTCTATTTTCTTTAAAGTCTTGTAAATCGCGCCTACATTTTGAATGCTTTCTTTCTTTTATATGATTAGTAAATTTTTCTCTATTGGAATAAAGTGTTTTGTTTTTTTTACCAAAAATTTGGGCACAGAGAGAAAAGTTTTTGCACCTTCAATCTGATCCTCCAATATTTTCTGATTAGTGGTCAAGGTAGATTTTTCTTTTTCACAAAATAGATTGATAAATCTCAAAGAAGACTGGGTGGACTCATGCTCCCATTTCTTCAAAAATTCAGGATTATGTAATCTTTGAAAACCTTACCCAAAATCTAAGAATCTACATTGACAAAATCTTGCGACCATTCGTTTCATCTTTATGATACTTCGTCCAAGATACTATGGATGTCCTCTGTATACTAGATGGTATTTCTGTGGGCTCTGATACATTCCTCGCCACCTTAGACATAGAATCTTTATATAGTTCTATTCCCCACCAAGGAGGCCTACAGGCAACCAAATACTTTCTACAACAAAGAGGACCACCTTACCATCTACACAATCAATGCGTCTTAGAATTCCTCGAATTCGTTCTTAGTCATAGGTTTTTTCTATTTGAGACCAAGTACTTCCACCAGCTCAGGGGCACGGCGATGGGGACGCCATGTGCCCCATCATATGCCAATTTGTACCTGGGCTAATGGGAGGAAAGGGTCGTCTTTGCAAGCGAGAACAGCATGTGGTCAAACTGCATCACACTTTGGATACGCTACATCGATGATGTCCTCTTATTCTGGCAAGGTACCTCTGCTTCCTTTCAGGCGTTCATTGATGAACTGAATCAAAACAATTTAAACCTACGGATAACATCAGACATCAATCCCACCGCTTCACCATTTTGTGGACCTCCTGATCCAGAAAAGTGAGGACGGTTCAATTTAGTCTTCGCTATATCGTAAATCGACAGCAACAAACAGCCTATTAGGATGGAACAGCTTTCATCCCTTTCCATTAAAAAGAGGGATTCCGAAAGGCCAATTTTTACGCTTGTGACGCAACTGCTCTGACGATTCTTCCTTCATGACTGAGAGCAAAAAACTCATTAAAAGATTCCAAAGTAGAGACTATCCAGATGAAGTAATTCAACAGGCATACTCTTTTGCGGTTCAACAAAATAGAACAAGCCCCCTACTGCCACGAGAACGCTCCACTGATCAATGTACCCGAATCATAGGTACACTTGACGGGTTCGAAACAGGTACAAAATATCTTAAATCACTATTGGGAAATTCTAAGACGGGATAGTGATTTGAAAGACCATTTATCCATCTCACCCTCAATCACTTTCCGTCGTGGCCACAACCTAAGAGACCATTTGATCAAAAGTCATCTATACCCAAGTGATTCACAAAGAACGTGGCTTAACTCTAATAAGCCCCAGGGTTCCTACCCTTGCCAAGGATGCTTAGCCTGTCCCTTCATCCTGCAAGGAAACTTGTTTAAAGGAGCATCAACAAATAAAACTTATTCATGGCGAGACTTTGTGAATTGTAAAACTCAGAATGTCGTCTGTTTGGTCACTTGCCCGTGCCCAAAAAATTATGCTGGAAAGACTATTCAACAGTTTCGCCGTAGGATCCCAGCCCACATAGGAAACATAAGACGCCATGAATCCACCCCCCAGCAGACCATGTATGGAGTACACATAATGGCGATGCCCAATCCCTAAAATGCCAGAGCATCGAAGTACTCAAGACTCATGGTCGCAGAGGAGACATCGATATACGACTACTTCAAAAGGAAGCCTCCTGGATCTATCGGCTAAACACCATTAACCCAACTGGCCTCAATGAGAGTTTGGGCTTTAATTGCTTTCTCTAAAGTTAAAGGGGTTGTCCCGCGGCAGCAAGTGGGTCTATACACTTCTGTATGGCCATATTAATGCACTTTGTAATGTACATTGTGCATTAATTATGAGCCATACAGAAGTTATAAAAAGTTTTTTACTTACCTGCTCCGCTGCTGGCGTCCTCGTCTCCATGGAGCCCGCCTAATTTTCGCCGTCTAAAATGGTCGAATGGCCAAATTAGACGCGCTTGCGCAGTCCGGGTCTTCTGCTTTCTTCAATGGGGCTCCGTGTAGCTCCGTGTAGCTCTGCCCCGTCACGTGCCGATTCCAGCCAATCAGGAGGCTGGAATCGGCAATGGACCGCACAGAAGAGCTGCGGTCCACGGAGGAAGAGGATCCCGGCAGCCATCTACACCGGTAAGTATAGAAGTCACCGGAGCGCGGGGATTAAGGTAAGCGCTGAGCGGTTTTTTTTTTTATGTCCCTGCATCGGGGTTGTCTCGCGCCGAACGGGGGGGGGGGGGGGGGTTTGAAAAAAAAAACAACCCGTTTCGGCGCGGGACAACCCCTTTAATTCTTTCCCTGATTCCTTCCTTTTCCTCTCTCACTGACTACCCTGTTCTGGATCTCTACCACATACTCTATTATGAGTTACATCTTATTTTTCGCATCGCTTTTGACATCTGATGTTCCTTTAATTCCGCTGTTTACAGTATTTGGACCAATTAGGTATTGTTGCCTAATTATGAGAAAAACTCCATTCTTTAAGAATTCAGACCAACATAAGCCAGCTATAATTCAAGGTAGTCATCAGCCAAGAAGCCTCTTCTAACCGCTGATCAGCACCTCCGCAATGTTATATCAATGAGATTTTAAATCCTCGCCCTTTATTTATTCTCTCTCACACTAGAATGCCTCCTGTTGAGATTACCCCAGATGGCACTTACCTGTGTGCTAATCTCATATGTATCGTGTTAATATCTATGATCAAGTTTAGGCACATTGATGCTGGCGCATTATGTGGATCCAACATAATAATAGCTACAGTGGGCCGAACTAGATTGCCGCTTTCTGGTTTGATATCACTATGCCAGACAAAGCGCATTGATGCGTTTCATTCATACCATGGGGGTGGCACGCTGTCACATGACCTAAGTGTTGACCGCACCATCCTCTGTCCGCCGAGTCAATTTGATGAATGGGCGCATCACATGACCAGCGCGGCGACGTGATGACGTCCTCCAACAACGTGCGCATGCGCAGTTACCCACTAATCATAGTGGATCTGCCAGCATTATACTATGTGCCATATCTTTTCATCGGCTACCTCCACGTCAGATCAGAAATAAGCGCTGGCTTCCCACTGCATCCATTAAGGTAATGCTTAGTTATTTGCTATTAAAAGTATTTAGTGTGAGAATCCTGAGCGATCGTTACTGTGGCGGGTATTGGCTCCTCCCCCTATCTAACCTTATATGTAATTGATTGGCTGACTGGTCTAAACTGCTTCCTCTGGGAGGTCCTAACAGGGGTATATCTCTGGCCTAGCTCTGGGCTCACAGTCCTATGCCTTGGTTCACCATCACAGCCACAGGTTTTTTCATTTGCTTTCTATCTTTTTGGTTATTTCGGTATCTTGGTGCGCCTCTGACCAGAGTCAGGGATGGGTTTAGCTTATTGACATCTCTATAAAAGCATTAGGGAAAGTCCTTTTTAACTCTGTGGTTTTTGCACCAATTTCTTCTGGCCTTTATCAGTAAGCCTGGCCATTACACGGATAATATTCTGCTACGTTCCCTAACGGCATAATACTTGCATTATGCAAGGGGCTGATTACCCCGAACGAACCCAAACCACACTATATATCTGACTTGGATGTATTAGAATCCTCTTTCACTCTTGGTCCACACGGGCATATCGCCCCTCTGTGTGAGGCACTAAACGCTATATATTGAATGTTAGTGATCACCAAGACACCACCTTATTTTGTCTGACAAGGACTGACTATATAGTAGTCCATTGCCCAGGAATAATCTGGCATGGACCAGGGTTCATTTATGTATCGCTCATGATGAACTGCTGGCAAACACAGCAGGGAAACGCGCTGAGCTGATCCGTCTGGGCCGATCCGTCTGGGCCGATCCGTCTGGGCCGATCCGTCTGGGCCGATCCGTCTGAGCCGATCCGTCTGAGCCGATCCGTCTGAGCCGATCCGTCTGGGCCGATCCGTCTGGGCCGATCCGTCTGGGCCGATCCGTCTGGGCCGATCCGTCTGGGCCGATCCGTCTGGGCCGATCCGTCTGGGCCGATCCGTCTGGGCCGATCCGTCTGGGCCGATCCGTCTGGGCCGATGCGTCTGGGCCGATGCGTCTGGGCCGATCCGTCTGGGCCGATCCGTCTGGGCCGATCCGTCTGGGCCGATCCGTCTGGGCCGATCCGTCTGGGCCGATCCGTCTGGGCCGATCCGTCTGAGCCGATCCGTCTGGGCCGATCCGTCTGGGCCGATCCGTCTGAGGCGATCCGTCTGAGCCGATCCGTCTGGGCCGATCCGTCTGAGCCGATCCATCTGGGCTGATCCATCTTGGGACTCATCTCAAGCCCATATGTGACGCAATAACACATATCTATAAATCCAACAAGCTCTGGGCTATTGTGCGCCGTCTCTGATCAATTCACTATTGGCTGTAGTCCTTACACGGATACCTCCCGTTATCTGACGCTGTGTACTGGGACCCCAGCAATACATTTGAAGAAGATCTATATAGAGACTACACAGACAATATATTAATCCACAAACACTATACAATGATTGGTTTAGTGGCGGTGACGGGCTATAGATCTAGCATATGTTTCCTGGTCTTCTGTTGGCCACATATCTGGTTTTAAGGATCATAATAAAGGTTAATTATTTTAGTCTTTACGTAAATTATAATATAGACGCTTTTGCTGCTCTGCGAATTTGAAGTTATTAGAGGAGGTTTACAACCTTATCAGCAACCAAGTAGCCCCATAACATCCCATGAGCCCTGGAGCTTCACCAAAAGCACCAACCTCTCCTCCAACTTCTCCTGTATGTTCCTCTCTTTGATTCAAATCCCTCCAACTCCTCCATCCACAATACTGTTCTTGACATCCAAAGTCCAACACTTCTTTAGCCATTTGAGCTGTTTTTTTACATATGACTTTCTGAACCTCAAGAATCCCAGAGTTTGTTACCAAGGTTGGGATTTGTTCACATGGCTCTCAGAACTGTTGGATCTAGGCCAGTGTGTGGGGCATGGGGTGCACACAGCTTTCCCATCCCCAATGATTACACACTTTCCTTGTTAATTAAGGCAGCCTGATACAGTGGATGGTGCCTGAGCACGAGGTTCCGTACATTTCTGCAAAGTGCTGCAGTTTTGTGATTGACTCCTGGTTTTAATTCTTGTCTTCTGCTATCCTGACCTCAGCTAATACCTCCGCCATGATGTATCTGCCTGTCTCTCTGTTTCCCAGCCTGTGATATAGACTATATGTCTGCCTGTCCTTCCAGCACAGCGCTATGTTGCCTCTGACCAGTCCATGTCAGTTACCACTGCATCAAGACTAAGGGTGGGGCATCGAAAACCGATATATCGAAATACCGCTATATGGCTGATGCTTTGGCGATACTTCTCATGGATATTGTGATGTCCGATATATCGGTAACATCGACAGTTTAAGGCGGTATCATATGGATTTGTCTTGCGGTCCGGTGACCGGATCTTCTTCCCTTTGTGTTGTACAGGATGTAGTTTTGCTCGCGGCACTAATGACCTTATAAACAAGTTCTAGGAACTTCTGGAAAGTGTCAGGTGACTCTGTGTCACCAATCAGGTTTGCTGCAGGCAGAACGACTCTCAGAATAGTGGGGTCTTCGGCCCCTCCTCCACATGGTTTGTTCATGGCGTTAGACGAGGCTCTGAACGCTGGGGTCTAACGCCATGGCGGTGGGCAAGGCTTTCTTAATAAAAGCATTTCCACATGCAGATGGAGGGCTGCGCTGAACGCAGGAAGGTCGCGTCCAGAAGAGGAGACGGACATGTCGTGCGTTCAGCGTCTAACGGGAACGCAGCGCCCATAGAAAAGATAGGAAACCCATCTAACACAATTACAAGTGCGTTCGGGGCGCTGCATTCGCATTACCAGGCCCTGCATTGTTTACAAGTTGCCATGGAGACCGTTGGTCCCTCAGCGGCAACTTGAAAAAACGCAGGGCAGGTGGCCGCACAAACACACAGATCCCGCTCACATCCCGTCAGCTCCAGCGGCTTCTGGCCTCCTTGTCGCTGGCAGGACCTCGTCTCAGTGGGTTTACCTCCAATCATCGTTCTGCACTCCGGTCATGTGAAGGGAGAGCGGGCAGCACATTAATATGAGATAACGATTATTGGGGCCGATGATACAACACTTCTCTTCATAGACCTCATATTAATTCTAGGTTTCATCTGTAACGTTAGTTTATTAATAGTTAGAAGTTAATAATAAATTCAACAGTTTAAAGTTTTAAAAGAAAACTATAATTTTTTGCTGATTGTTGCTTTATTAACCCCCGACCTGCTTTATATTTATACAGCATTTTAAAAAGTCGATATATCAAAATATGGATAGTTTTCCACCGATATTTTACAATAATCGATAGTATCGATTATCGCTGAACAAACTATCAACTATCGATATTTGTGTCGATGTCCCAACCCTAATCAAGACTACTTTTTGAGTAATGGCCTAGGGGCCCCTACAGCTCTGACCAGATCCTGGTTGGAGGGAATAAAGAATGAAAACGGGAGCACCTCTGGGTGCCGTCCTCAGGAGTAGCCCAAAGTCAAATGGGCCAGTGGCATGTTGGATCAATGCGGGGCTGGGACGATGGATAGGCAGGGGCAGGTGACTGCCTAGGGTGCCGCCTTGTCACAGACGACGAGAAAGTACAATGTTATTGGTACAAAAAAATGTCAGCACAATTTTCTATATAATGAGCACTTTAATCAGTGAGAGATGCGCTCATTGTTACAAAAAGACCCTAGAAGCACCTTGTTCCAGTCCTGGACCCAACAGGGAATGATAATGAAGACTGTCCAATCACACATTCCAAATAAATATGCAATTTAATATCATGTCAGAATCACAAAACTCGTCATCCAGCCTGAGTCTACAGAAGATTTCCCCAGGATCTGAATGTCTATTATTGGATGCTGGATGAGAGGAGCCCCAAACCCCCCACACAAAAGTATCAAAAGACCTGATGATGGCAAAGTTGAGAGGCCACTACTCCTTACTAATCTTCCTTGACCTCTCTTCTGCATTTGACTTTGTTGACCATGACCTCCTCCTCGATGCTATGCTCTCCTGGTTCTCCTCCTACCTCTGACCGTTCTTTCAGTGTCTGCTTTGCTGGCTCTATCTCCTCTCCACTTCCTCTTGCTGTTGGGGTCCCCCAGGGCTCGATTCTCGGCCCCCTTTTCTTCTCTATCTACACAGCCCCAGACAAACCATCTGCAGGTTCGGCCTCCACTACCATCTCTACACTGATGACACCCAACTATACCCCTCCTCCTGTAATATCTCTGCACCTCTCCTCTAGACTGTCTGTCCGCTGTCTCTAACACCAGATCCTTTATCTTGCTCAACTTAACCTTTCAAAAACCGACCTCCTTGTCTTTCCGCCCTCAACGAGCTGACCTTCCCCCCCCCCCCCAACATCTCGATATCAGTATCTGGCACCACCATAACCCCCAGACCGCACGGCCGCTGCCTTGGGGGTCACACTGGACTCTGACCTCTTCTTTTTTCTCCACATCCAATCTCTGGCCCGAACATGCCGCCTGCACCTCAGGAATATTGCTAAAATCCGTCCGTTCCTTACCATGGACACGCTAAAGATACTCACCTCCCTCAATGATTCCCGGCTCGACTACTGCAAGTCGCTATTCATTGGCCTTCCCCGCACCAGACTCGCTTGACTCCAATCCATCCTGAATTTGGCAGCCAGACTCATCTTCCTGTCCAGCCGCTCCTCAGATGCCCCTGCACTATGCCAGTCGCTGCACTGGGTGCTTATCCACTACAGAACTCAATTTAACCTCCTCACCCACAAAGGTCTCCATTGTGCCGTGCCATTGTACATCACTTCCCTCCTGTCCGTACATCACCTGGCCTGCACACTCTGATCCACCATACATCGTTTCCCTCCTGTACACCACCCAACCCACACGCTCTGCTCTGCTAACACCCTCAGACTAAACACCCCTGTAATATGAACCTCACACGTTCGCCTCCAGGACTTCTCTAGAGCTGCAGTGATCCTCTGGAACGCTCTGCCCCCAAGGCATCCAGAAAAATGCCCGACACGTGGAAATTCAGACGCACCCTAAAAATGCACTTCTTTAGGGAGGCATAACAAACCTTCTGACTTAGTCCTTGCCCCTCCCTATGGCTCCCCACATCTTCCACCCTGCCTATCGCATACGACTTCTACCCCTTTACCTCCTTACCGCCTCAACCCCATTTGTTTCCTAATAACTGATTTCCACATGTAATTCCAATACTGCCTGTGTCCCCCATGCCTCACCCCCCCCCCCAGCTTGTACCCCTGTATCACCAGTACCCCGGTTGTTTCAAACTGATTGTATATCACATTAATTGTTGTATTGTCTGTATTCTCCATGCCTGAAAGCGCTGCAGAATAAGTGGCACTATACAAATAAAGATTATTATTATATGCGATAGGCCACATGCCAAGCGCTTACCATGATTACACCAGCTTGCCCCTTCTGCATGTGTCGCCCATCCTGTACGTCTCCCCCAGCAGACATGACACGTCTCGCTCTACAGATCCACCCTGCAAGCGTCCTTTGTCCTGAGAGCCATCGTGTTCACAACCAACCTAATAATGATATATTTCTGAGTCTCACTGATGGCGATTTCTTCGCAGACACAAGAAGGCATTTTCCTTCTGTACATTTCTAATAAAACCGTTCTCCCTTCCCGCTGAGATCCCTTCAAAGCCTCCGGTCTGATGCAGCCGCCCGAACATTAACATAATATTACATCTGATGGAGTGACCTGATTCTGGCACAGCAGCGAGCTCTGAGCAGGGAAGCGGGGATTCAGGATGTCGCGTTCACATTCAGCGCTCCTGACCTCATGTACCAGGCGGTACTGGAGAACCCCAGGTCCCATAGATGTGTCCTAAGTGCATCAGAAGTATCTGCCCCGGCGTCCTTAAATCAAAGCTTCTTAACCCATGGAAGGTCTACCGGGTCGTTAGATACCCACAATACTATTGAGATTTCAGCTCTGTTCGCATGTATGGGGGTAACACTGCCAACGCTCCTCCTGGTATATACCGCTGCACTGTTGAGCCCCACCCCCGCTGGTCCAGGACTTACCCAGGAGGACGAGAGCAGAGACCGACTGAGTGCCCGGTTAGTGTGGCCCTTACCAGTGCTATGTAGAAGCCCCTCCACTAGCAGTACCACGGCAGGGATGGGGTTAATGTTTCTGCAGCCCTGTGTGGAGCTTCTGCAGAGCTTCTACCCTCTCTATGATGTAGCTAGTTAGTCACCACCCAGAAGAAAGCCCATTGGCTGGAGTGAGAGGGAGGAAGGTTCCGCCTCTCCTGTGGAATAATCCAGAAGACTCTAGAAGGTGCTGCGGACTAAGTCCCGCCCCTGTGTGATGTCATGGCAGCCATCATAGCCAGTGGGTGACAGAACTGAGATCTGTGCAGCGGGAGACTGGCGGGAGCAACAAGTGAGGCCTGAAGGTGGCGTGGTGGCAGCCTCTGCCAACGGAGCGGACTATACAGCTGGAGGATACGAGGTCTGCATGGTAACCCAGTGTGTGACGCTGCGAGTAGCAGGAAACATGGCGGCACAGAGACTGTGATGGCGCTGCAGTAAGCTGCGAGAGCAAAGACTGTTCTGTGGGTGTCAGAGGATGACTGTACCATGAAGACGCAGAAAGGACTACAGACTGATGGAGGTGCGGACTGAGCAGACAACGGGGTCCAATGAGAGCCTGGAACTGCGCCACACAGTAAACGGGGCACTGAGGTTAAAGAGCATTGCACCGTAAGTAGGCCGACCTTAAACACAACCAACCCATGTACAACATGAAAGAGACTTGATGACTACAGGCCTGCCAGCAGTCTAGCAAGGGTCAAGGCTCCAGGTTTACAGCGACTGAGAGTCCCGGAGTGGAACCGGGACGGAGTTGTTTAGAGTTAGTTATATGGGCTATATAATGGAAACTTTTGACTCGCTTTATTCCCACAATGCTATATGTAAGGGAGCAACGAGTCTCCGGGGCGGTAAGTATGTCTGGGAAGTGTGTTAGAGCCTGGAGAGACCTGTGGGAAGTGTGGCATGTAAGGTGTGGAGGGGCAACCCCTACGGGGCAAAAGGAAGATGGTTTGAGCCAGGGCTCTCTAACCCACCACCTGCGGCAGCGATTCTCCTACTTGTTCTCCCGAGTCCTGACTTCTCCTATCCAGTATCGAGGTAAGGATGAGAGATGGTGGTCTCATCATGGCCAACTGACCCTATGTGCCATCCTCTGGTGTCAGAAACGGGCTCATGGCCAGGAACTCCATGCGAGTCTGCAGGAGAATGATTTGGGTTGTTTGGGGACACAGCAAATGATGATAAGGGATTGTTTAGAGAACAGTGGAGGTGATGAGGGTTGTTTGCAGGACTGTAGAGGACAAATGGGGGTTGTTTGGAGGACTATAAAGGGAAAAGGGGTTGTGTGGAGGACTGTAGAGGCAGAGAGGGTTGTGTTGAGGGCTGTAGAGGCAATGGGGGTTGTTTGGAGGACTGTGGATGACAATGGGGGTTGTTTGGGGGACTCTGAAGGTGATGGGGTTGTGTGGAGGACTGTGGAAGTGATGAAGGTTATTCGGAGGATTGTGGAGGTGATGGGGGTTGTTTGGAAGACTGTGGTGGTGAGAGTGGTTGTTTAGAAGACTGGAGGTGATGGGGGTTGTTTGGAGGACTGTAGAGGTGATGAGGGTTGTGTGGAGGATTGTGGAGGCAATGGGGGTTGTTTGGAGGACTGTGGATGACAATGGGGGTTGTTTGGGGGACTCTGAAGGTGATGGGGTTGTGTGGAGGACTGTGGAAGTGATGAAGGTTATTCGGAGGATTGTGGAGGTGATGGGGGTTGTTTGGAAGACTGTGGTTGTTTAGAAGACTGGAGGTGATGGGGGTTGTGTGGAGGATTGTGGAGGCAATGGGGGTTGTGTGGAGGACTGTGGAGGTGATGGAGGTTGTTTGGAGGACTGCAGAGGTGATGGAGGTTGTTTGAAGGACTGTGGAGGTGATGGGGGTTATTTGGAGGACAGTGGAGGTCATGGGGGTTCTTTGGAGGACTGTGGAGGTCATGGGAGTTCTTTGGAGGACTGTGGAGGTCATGGGGGTTGTTTGGAGAACTGTGGTGGTAATGGTGGTTGTTTAGAAGACTGTAGGTGATGGGAGTTGTTTGGAGGACTGTAGATCTGATGGGATTGTGTGGAGGACTGTGGAAGAAATTAGGGTTTTGTGTAGGACTGTGGAGGCAATCAGAGTTGTGTGGAGGACTGTGAAGGTGATGAGAGGTGTTTGGTGGGTTGTGGAGGTGATGGGGGTGGTTTGGAGAACAGTAGAGGTAATGAGGGTTGTGTGGAGTATTGTAGAGGTGATGGGGTTTGTTTGGAGGACTGCGGAGGTGATGGAGGTTGTTTGGAGGACTGTGGAGGTGATGGGGTTGTTTGGAGAACTGTGGAGGTGATGAGGGTTGTGAGGAGGATTGTGGAGGCGATGGGGGTTGTGTGGAGAACTATGGAGGTGATGGAGGTTGTTTGGAGGACTGCAGAGGTGAGGGAGGTTGTTTGGAGGACTGTGGAGGTGATGGGGGTTGTTTGGAGGACTGTGGAGGTCATGGAGGTTGTTTGGAGGACTGTGGACGTGATGGGGGCTGTTTGGAGGACTGTGCTGGTGATGAAGGTTGTTTGGAGGACTGCGGAGGTGATGGGGGTTGTTTAGAGGACTGTGATAGTTTTTAACGTGCGCAGATTTGAAATCTGTATGCAAAAAAACATTTGAGTGAGGTTATATCTTGGGGCATCGATGGATCTGCATGCAGATTTGCCCACTGAGAAGGGTAAAATGCGCAAGAGAATCGGCGGTAACTGAACTGCAAATCCACAAAAGAAATCCGCAGCTCAGCCTCAGATTTTGAGAGCAAATCTGCAGGGAAAAATCCGACGTAGATTGCGCCGTGTGAATGGCCTACGGCCCGCTCACACGACCGCATCGGCACAACATATTCTGCACCCAGATCTAGTGCGTCTAATATGCTGTACCAATCTCCCAGAGGCGGCTATGTTGCCGCCCACATAACTTACGTGAAATATGCACCCAAGAAAAATCGCAGGGTGTCTGTATGACACGCTGATGAGCGGCACGCAGCCAGTACTCAATGTCACCGCGTACTGTGTGCCGCATGCGTATATCTTGCAGCCTGCGGCTCGGCTGACCCAGCTTACCTCTAGCTTACAGCTCACTGAGCGGTTCTGCTGCTGGAATATGTGATGATGAGTTAGTAGAGGAAGTGACCCCCTCCACGTCCCGCACCCTGCAGTTCCCCTTTCCCTGTAGAGATGCAAAAACTTCATCAGTCACTGACAAAATAACAAAATGTACGCGGTGAGCGCAGACAGTATTGTAGAATCCAGCGTGGGCGCGATAGGTCGGTCCCCAAGGTTATGCGGCGCTGGTCCTCACGTTACACGGATGAATTGCTGGTGACTCCGTTATTCTTCACTAAGAGCCCGTGATAGACTTGCCTTTTCAGTAAATGCAGATGTCCGGTTACTGGAGAAACCCTTTTTAATAGAACCCCCTATATGAAAGTGATAAAGTGAGATATACCTACCCCTCCGCTGTGGCCCCACTAACTGCTGGGACAGATGTCACAGGAAATCAGGTGATCACTACGGCCAATGAGAGGCAGCAATTCATTGTCACATTCTTGAACTGCTGGCATCATGGCGCTCAGGATGTGCGTTCTGATGCCAATAGAACGAGCAGTGATGCTGCAGCCTCTCATTGGCTATCAGTAGTCACCTAATTTCCTGTGACATAATCTGTCACAGTAATCACCGGGACCACAGCGGGCTGCAGAGGGGTAAGTATATCTTTATTATTTTCATACATGGGGTCCTGTTGAAAAAGGTTTTTTCAGTAACTGGACAACCCCTTTAATTTTCCTGTGGATTTCTTTTGCCCCGTAGGAGTGACTGCGTCCTTAGAAATCTAAGCTACCAAGAACGCCATAAGCACTTTTGTTGTTTGTCTCCCTCTCAAATCAGACTACTGCACTCTGTGTCCCGAGGCCTGCATCACTTCCTGTCACCTGATCCAGCCAACCACGTGGGAACCAGCCACACCAGCCCTTAAAGGAGACATAATATAAAGTTAAGGAACTAGAACAAAGCCCGTAAATACAAGAACTTAGGAAAGTTACAGTATAAGGAGTGCTAACAGAAGATGTCGCACAACGCTGCGGCCTGGAAGCCCCGGGGCAACAAAACTGATCATCACACAAAGGGAACGTCAATCAGATGAACGACGGAAAGGAAGGCGATGCCATCAAATGTGCCACAAGACCATTCCACCAAGCATGAAGGTTCGATTATACCTCATCTCCCACCGCTCTTGGTGACATTTTCCAAAGTTTGTCCGTCCTTAGAAGAAGAAAATGCATTTCTATCCGACTGAAGAGTTCTTTAAAGGACTTCATGGGAGATGTAAGTCATATCTCACGGCTATAGAAGAAGGTGGCCGTGGACATTGTCTTCTCCTTTACAAGCCTTGTTAAGCGATGCCGCCAGATCTTCTCTCCTCCTGGCTGCAGATCCAGCTAAAATACTCTCTATTGTTCCAACATACTGAACAAGAACAAAAAGAGTGACATGAAGGAAGCTGCTGCAGCGCATCGCAGAGGCTCCGGGGTGAGGGCGTCTCATCACAATGCACAACTATATGGGAAATATCCGAATGGAGGGTCGGCGCTCTTAGGAAGGTGACAGCGGTGACAGGATGGGAGGAATAATGCGCCGCGGACAGTCATTCGGAGATGCACTCAGCGCCATGAAGAGCGACTCCTACTACACTCAAAAATACATCAGCAGACATCAATCATGCATCAGCATCCTCTCCAGCTGAAATCTTTTCTGGGGACCTCTATGGCCTCGCAATTCCTTCAGTGTCACCCAAGATGCCAAACCTGCCAACACATTACAGACTCATTGTCAGCAACATGCCCCCCAGAAGGAGGATATTTATATATTGAAGGGAGGCTCTAGTACCCTGTTGTATCACCTCCAGCTTGGATACAAGATGTGATACGAGGGCATGGAGGCTCTAGTACCCTGTTGTATCACCTCCAGCTTGGATACAAGATGTGATATAGTGTGGCATGGAGGCTCTAGTTCCCTGTTGTATCACCTCCAGCTTGGATACAAGATGTGATATAGTGTGGCATGGAGGCTCTAGTTCCCTGTTGTACCACCTCCAGCTTGGATACAACATGTGATATAGTGTGGCATGGAGGCTCTAGTTCCCTGTTGTATCACCTCCAGCTTGGATACAAGATGTGATATAGTGTGGCATGGAGGCTCTAGTACCCTGTTGGATCACCTCCAGCTTGGATACAAGATGTGATATGGTCAGGCATGTAGGCTCTAGTTCCCTGTTGTACCACCTCTAGCTTGGATACAAGATGTGATACAGAGGGCATGGAGGCTCTAGTACCCTGTTGTACCCCCTCTAGCTTGGATACAAGATGTGATACGGGGGGCATGGAGGCTCTAGTACCCTGTTGGATCACCTCCAGCTTGGATACAAGATGTGATACGGAGGGCATGGAGGCTCTAGTACCCTGTTGTACCACCTCTAGCTTGGATACAAGATGTGATATAGTGTGGCATGGAGGCTCTAGTACCCTGTTGTACTGCCTCTAGCTTGGATACAAAATGTGAATCGGATGGGCATGGTGGCTCTAGTACCCTGTTGTACCACCTCTAGCTTGGATACAGGATACAGGACAGACATGGTGGCATATGGGTTCTGTATGGTATCCTGCGGCACATCGCTCCATATGTGCTGTAGCTGAGCTTCTAGATCCTGTAAACTCATAGGCTGTGGAAGATGGCCTCCCACATGGTCCCATGCATGCTCTATTGGTGATAAATCTGGTGACCGGGCAGCCATGGAAGTGTGACAAAGTTGTGGGGGCTCCTATGACCCCCTTGTGTGTGCGGCCGAGCATTATCCTGCTGCCTCTTGGAAGCCACCATGAGAGAAACACATGTGGCTGCAGGATGTCCTGTACATATAGCTGAGCTGCCATTGTCCCTCGTACCACCACTAGGGGGGACTGACTGTCATATGCGATCGTAGTGGCCCAAAATACACATCTGGCCCCTTCATAACTGTCTTGTATTTGTGTCACATGTCATGTCTACAGTGTGGATGCTCTGTGCAAATTGTCTTTTCACCAGTTATGTGTATTGAACAGCTACAGCATGTAAGAGGTTAATGTCTGTGAATGTCTAGAAAATGTAACCAATTTTGTAACGTGAGCATGCTAGTTATATATGTGAGTGCAAAGGGAAAGTTCTATTTTCTTCAACGGTTATGAGAGGAGTGAGAGTGACGGCCGCATGGGAGTACCTTCAACCCTCATGTGGTGAAGAGATGGAGGAGGAGGAGATGTACCCCGATGGTCTAATGCCAGGATTCCTACCTTAAGAAAGAAAGAGAGAAGAGAAAAAGGCCCCGCCGTGCAGTGTCCTGAAACCGTCAGCAAGTGAGTGTCAGTGGGGTGTTGTGTCCTCCTCCGGTGTGTGTGTCCAGGAGCGGAGTCATACAGATACCTGACTGTAGGCCCGCTGTCGTCCTGTGTCCCAGAGTGTGTGTGTCCCGGAGCGGAGTCATACAGATAACCTAACTGTAGGCCCGCTGTCATCCTGTCTTCTTCCTTCCTGACCTCCATCTTTGTTCTTTCTGCACTGGTGTGTGAAATTCCCCAAAAGAATTGTGAGTGTGTATCCAGATAATCTATCTGCAAGTAAAGTTCCAGTTGGCCGTTCCCAGTAACTGAGTTTCTCTAGTTGACTGTGGACTCTCTGATTTTTCCCGTTGGATATCCTATGGAGTAAGGAGCAGTGGCATCACCCAGGACAAGCTTCTTTTAGTGCACTACACTATTTATTCAGGTAACCACCACCCTAGTGTTGCCCGCAGAGGCCTGTCAGTGCCTTGGCTGAGTGTCACGCGTTTATTGTGTATGACACTATAAAGTGTAATGGACAGAAAAAAAGGAATGCCATCATTTAAGAATGACCCAATTTATCAACTCTTTGAAGGTCAAGATGGAGATACCCAATTAACTTAAAAGAAGGTCATTGAGACGCGTCAGAAGATGTTATCAGTAAGAGTCTGTCTAATGAGACCTCCATTACTTGCTAGAATGAGGTAGCCACAGTATTCCTCCCATTCATTGGTCAGAGACTTACATTTTCTGCAATGGATGGGACATTTCCAATAACTGAATACGAGATTCTAAGATTCCCGAGTCAGGAAACAAAGGGGCACAATGCTTAAAAAAGTGCCTGGGCATCTTTATTGTAACTACCATGGGTAGTGGGGGTGCAGAGAACAGACACCCTAAAGGTAACATCTGGATGTCATGGCTGCTGTCCGTGACTAGTGGTGCTTCCTCTGCTGCTGTTACTTGTGCCCTTGTCTGTTGTGCTGCCAATGCCACAACATCCTTCTTAGCACTGTTTGGACTCGTAGGGCACAGATTTCCTGTCCTAGCCTATCTCATCCCTTTCTGGGTTATTTAAGGCACTGTCCCCCATTGGAGGGTGCCTGAGCAATACATTTTCTAGTGTTCCAATATTCTGCTGCCCAGTTTGACCAGCCGGCTTTGACTTCTACTTGTTTTCTGACTACATCTTGCCTGATTTACTGCCTGCACTGACCTTAGCCTGTTTTACGGACTCCATCTTTACCTGTCCCTTTGATCTTGCGCTCTGGTGTCTTTTGACCCGCCTGTGTCCGCTATCACTCCACTGAAACTATTCCTGGGGAAACAACCTGGAGATACTTAAGGACAGAAATGTCCAAGAAGGTTGGGAAATATTGTGAAATGAGATTCTTAAAGCACAATCGTTACCAATCCCTAAAAGAAGGAACAATGGGAAGCATTTAAAGAGACCCGGATGGATGAACACAGAACTTGTACACTTGTTAAAGAGGAAGAAAAGTATGTTTATCAAATGAAAAGAGGGGGAATATCTAAAGAAGAACATAATGGGGTCTGCAGAAACTGTAGGGCAAGTGTCAGAAAAACTAAAGGTGAAAATGAATTGAGGCTTGTAACAGAGGCCAAAAGCAATAAAAAAAGGATTTGAGGGGTCAAAATCAAAAGAAAAGTCAGAGATGCTATTGGATGCTTACAAGATGAAAATGGTGAATTGGTTAAGAATGATGTTGAGAAGGCTGAACTTTTAAATTCCTATTTTGTATCTGTTTTCTCTTGGAATGTAGATGTAACATCAGCTGATCTTCCCTGTGCTATTGGGGGAATAAAAGAATGCAGGCTATCTGTAAGCAGAGAGATGGTGAGGGAACACTTAGCTAACTTACATGAAGCCAAGTCTCAAGTTCCAGATGAATTACATCCCAGGATACTAAAAGAAGCAGCGGAGGTAATTGCTGAACCACTCGCCATAATCTGTGACAATTCCTGGAGAACAGGAGAAGTCCCAGAAGATTGGAAAAGAGCAAATGTTGTCCCTATCTTCAAAATAGTGAAGAAGGTGGATTAAGGAAACTACAGGCCTGTGAGCCTGACTTCTATACCGGGAAAGATCTTTGAACAAATTATTAAACAGCATGTATGCAAGTACTTGGATGAGAATGGAGTAATTAACCAGAGCCAGCATGGGTTTGTAACAGACAAGTCATGCCGGACGAATCTAATGTCCTGCTATGACAGAATCACTGACTGTGTTGATCAGAGAAATGCGGTGGATATAGTATATCTTGGCTTTAGTAAAGCATTTGACAAAGTATCTAATACCATACTTATTGAAAAAATGACCAAATCCGGGATTGACAAGGCAACTGTTAGATGGATTCACAACTGGCTGAGTGATCGTACTCAAAGAGTGGTCATAAATGGCTGCACATCCAAGTGGAAGAATGTATCAAGTGGGGAACCACAAGGCTCTGTCCTGGGCCCAGTGTTGGCCAACATTTTTATAAATGTTTTCGAGAACTTGGAGATGTTTTTGATGATCGGATACCGCCAACCCCGGACCGTGCGGGGTTGGCGGTGTCCCATCTCATGTCTCTATGTCAGGGGCAGCAGTGGGTAGAGGACTATTGCTCTAAATTTAGACTGTATGCAGGTGAAACCTCCTGGAACGATAGCGCCCTTAAAGATGTGTTTTTGTTGGGTATTTCTGACGCTGTCAAGGATCTACTCATTTCTCATCCCAGTCCCATGACACTCAATGATGCGATGGAATTGGCAGTTAAAGCTGACAGGAGGCTGAGATGTAGAAAAGAGAAGCGTCAGGCCCATAAGGCTAGGGAATCCGGCAGACCCGCTCCCACTTCTCCGGTGCCAGCTTCTGGTGCTGAGCCTATGGAAGTAAATCAGCTAAGTCCCGAGGAATGGTGACGGTTTTGGATGATTCATCGTCTCTGCCTCTATTGTGGGAAAGCCGGACATCGTGTAGCGACCTGTCCTCAGAAGCATCTGCGACAGCAGTCTGAACCGGCGGAAAACTTCAGATCCTAGGCGATTTTTAGGAGGATCGCCTAGGATCACAGGTACTCCCTAAGTTGTTGGTGCCTTGTCACATTGGCTTCCGGAATTTCACTCGGTCCAGTCAAGCTTTTATTGATTTGGGGTCTGCCGCCAATTTGATTAGTTTAAGTTTTGTCAGACCCCTGATGACTGAATTCTCGGCGTTAAAGGTTCCCATACGCTTCACTAGTATTGATTCTACCCCTCTGTCTGCAGGGGTTATACAATGGAGGACTCCCATGTTACAGTTCACTGTGGGTGTTCTCCATTCTGAGAATCTGTCGTTCTTGGTCATGGAAATGATGTCCGTTGATGTAGTGCTAGGTATGCCCTAGTTGGCACTGCACAATCCCTGATTTGATTGGTCCACTCGGGAATTGACACATTGAGGGTTGTCCTGTCATAGTACATGTGTCACTTAGCTACTATATCCATGTGTTCAGCAGATACCATACTTATCCCTGAGTATTTGTCTGATTTTCAGGAAGTATTTTCCAAGAAGCTGTCTGAGGCTTTGCCTCCCCATAGGGAGTGGGACTGTGGCATTGATGTGATCCCCGACAGTCCCATCCCTAAGGGAGCCATTTTCAATTTGTCAGGGCGTGAGCCCGAAGCCCTTAAGTCCTATATCTCAGAGTCTCTGGCCAAATGACATATCAGGCCATCCAGGTCCCCTGCCAGGGCAGGTTTCTTCTTTGTAGAGAAGAAGGATGGGACATTGAGGCCTTGTGTGGATTATTGGGCTTTGAATAAAATTACAGTGAAGAACCAGTGCTCCTTGCCCCTGATTCCTGATTTATTGAATCAGGTGGTAGGGGCCCACTGGTATTCCAAATTGGACTTAAGGGGGCTTACAATTTAATTTGCATCCGAAAGGGAGATGAGTGGAAGATCGCGTTCAACACCCCTTTAGGACATTTTGAATGTCTAGTCATGCCCTTCGGACTTTGTAATGCCCCCACGGTGTTCCAGGGATTTATGGACCCGGTCTTCCACGACTTCCTGGGGGTATTTTTGGTCATATATCTCGATGGCATTCTGGTGTATTCCCCAGACTGGGACTCACATGTGCGGCACCTGAGGCTGGTTCTGACCCATTTGCGCAAGTACTGACTTTTTGTCAAGTTGGAGAAATGCATTTTTGGTATTAAACAAGTGTCTTTCCTGGGTTATGTGATTTCACCCACGGAGATACAAATGGAGTCTGATAAAGTGGCAGCAATCTCCCAATGGGTCAGACCAGACAACCTGAAAGCTCTCCAGCGCTTTTTAGGGTTCGCAAATTTTTACTATAAATTCATTAAGAATTATTCTGTTATTGCTCAACCTCTGACCGATCTTACCAAGAAGGCGGCTGACTTGGTGAGATGGTCATCAGAGGCCCTAAAGGCTTTTAGTCGTCTCAAAAGTGCGTTTACTGCTGCCCCGGTGCTAGTACAGCCTGACGCGCAATGACAGTTCTTCATTGAGGTCGATGCGTCTGAGGTGGGGGCGGGGGCTGTATTGTCTCAGGAAGTCAGCGGGAGATCTGGGTATAGCCCATGTGCATTCTTCTCGCGGAAGTTCAGTTCAGCGGAACATAACTACGACATGGGTAATTGTGAGTTATTGGAGATTAAGTGGTCTCTAGAAGAGTGGCGTCTCCATCTTAAGGGGGCAAGGCGTCCCATTACCGTGTATACTGATCATAAAAACGTATATCTCGCCAACGCTAAGAGACTCACGGCCCGTCAGGCCAGGTAGGCGTTGTTTTTTGCCAGGTTTAACCTCGTCGTTACATATATTCCAAGGGAGAAGAACGTGAAGGCAGACGTGCTCTCATGGAGTTTCGGTTCGTGGGAAAGTGAGACAGTGGCTCCCGAGAATATCCTGGCACCTGGGGTGGTGGTGGCAGCTGTAGAATCTGCGGAATAAGTTGGCGCTATACAAATAAAGATTATTATTATATTATCTCGTTCCTCATCTACAAAATTGTCAGCAGGACGCTCCCTCAGGGGTGCCGGAGGGCAAGTGGTTTGTGCCAGAGACCTTGCATCTCAGAGTCATTGAAGAGTCTCACTCGTCTGTTCTCGCAGGCCATCCGGGGGTTCAGGGGACTCTGGATCTTTGTACTAGACACTACTGGTGGCCAGGCATGTCTCGGCAGATCCCTGACTTTGTTAAGGGATGCTCTGTTTGTGCACGCAGTAAAAGTCGTCGGCGTCGTCTGGAGGGGCCTCTGAGACTGTTACCGGTGCCTTCTCATCCGGGGTCGCATTTATCAGTAGATTTTATCACCGATCTACCTGAGTCTCAGAAGTTCAGCACTATCCTAATTGTTGTAGATCGTTTCTCAAAGACGGTACATTTCGTGGCACTAAAGAAGCTACCTTCTGTGATAGAATTTGCCAAGATTTTTGTAAAGAAATCATTCGTCTACATGGGGTTCCAGAGAACATCGTATCTGATCGCGGGGTTCAGTTTGTTATACAATTCTGGTGAGCCTTCTGTAGAAACCTGGGAACGTCGCTTTCCTTCTCGTCAGCATTCCACCCGCAAACTAATGGTCAGACTGAGCGGAAGAACCAGGATTTAGTGCAATATTTACGGTTGTTTGCTAGCGAAAAAGGCTCATCAGTGGGCAGAGTTCCTGCCATTGGCAGAGTTTGCGCTTAACAACCGTACTTGTTCTTCCACTGGGGCGTCGCCATTCCTTTGCGTATATGGTCAGCATCTTCACTTCCTTACGGCTATTTCTACTCCGTCTGTCTGTCCTGCAGCTGATGTCGCCACAGATGCGCTGCAGGGGGTATGGAAAGAAGTACAGAAGAACCTGGAAGCAAAGGGGGCTCGTATGCAGTTGCATAGTGGGAGGAGTCTGTCAGTATCTGAACCTTACAGGGTGGGACAGAAGGTATATTTGTCTTCTGGAAATCTCAAATTGAAGGTTCTGTCTTTGAAACTGGCGCCACATTATGTGGGTCCCTTTGTCATCACGCGTGTAGTAAACCAGCTTGCTTATGAACTTGATTTGTCAGCTACATGGAGGGTTCACAGGGTTTTTTATAAGTCATTATTGAAACCTTTTGTCCCCTCGGTGAGGAAGTACTGTTAGTGTTACCATGCGGTGGTTCCTGGTCCTCGCGGGGCGGAGGTGTGCGGGGTCCTGCGTTTGGGGTGTGTCCCCCCGGCTTGTTGTCTGGCTGCCGGGGGCGCAGGTGCCTGGCTAGCATGGGCGGCGTGGTGCTGGTGGCGCGCGGCGCCATACGTGTTTGGTCAGGCAGAGACTTGCAATCACTGCCAGTTATTTGTTTCCCTCAGTGTGCTAGCTAGTCTGCCTCTGTTGGTCTCCTGCCTCTGTCATCTTGTCTGCTATACTTTGCTATTAACCGCCTGGTTTTTCCATCCCTCAGTTCTGCTTAGTATTGTTCGTGTTGGTTATTTACATCTGCCTTTTCTGTCAGTGTTCTACCCTTTCCATCCAGGTACGCCAGTGTCCCTTTTCGGTCCCTATTGAGAGTAAGGACCGCCGCCCAGTTGCCCGCCTGGGGTTAGCCAGGAGTGGAGGCAAGCAGGCAGGGACAGAGGTTGTGGGTGAGATCTAGGGCACTCGGGCTGGCGTATCACGGGTAGTATACCGTGACAGTTAGGCTGGGTTCACATGGGACGGATTTGTCGTGGAAATTCTGTGCGGAATTTCTGCGCGGCAAATCCGCCCACGCCTCCTAATCCCAGGATTAGCCAGGCACGTGGATGAGATTTTGCAAAAATCTCGTGCACATGGGGCGGCCAACCCGTCACTGCAAAGCCGGGGATGGAACCAGCGATGCAGCATGTAATTGATGGCCGCAGCATGTCTATTCTTTTTTTTCTTCCGTTGCAGCCTCACTGCTCTTTATGGGGAGAGAAAGCCGCAACAGAATGACGCTGGTTTTGAAGCTGCGGCTCTCCCGCGGAAATCTCTTGGCTTTTCGGTGCGGCCAAACCGCGAGATTTCCAAAGGACTTCCGTCCCATGGAAACCCAGCCTAAAGGTTGTGCTGCAGGGTTCGGCTGTACTACATGGGTTTTCAGCAGCACAGCCCCACAGATGGTGTTTGATTGAGCTGGCTGGGTGTGGAATTCTCTAGCCAGCCAATCACCACCAGTCTGCTGCTCATATATAGCAGCTCCTCTGCTAGAGCCTGCTGGCCTTCTCTCTGTTTGTTCAGTGTGAACAGTGGCACTCTCCTGTGTGTCTGTGTAGCCTGCCTTTCATATAGTGTGAACTGCGTCTTGCTGTGGGTCCTTTATCATCTAGGATGAGGTAGATCCCTAGGTTCCAGTGCGGGGTGTCACTATCAGGATGATCGCCCTGCATTGCAGGCAGGTTTCCTGGGGTTAGTTGTGTCGTTAGTGTAGGGACTAGGCTTGCCACCTTTGTCACAAAAAAATACGGGCCATGGTTTAAAAAAAGGGGCGTGGTTTATCACAGCATTTTTTTCTTTTTTTTGGCAGCCTGTCCACGGGTGATTGTTCATTGCGTTACCCGTGGTGATAATCCGGCTGCGGGTAACACAGTGAACGCTTTCCATAGCGTTGCTATGAAAACGCAGCCGCGGCATCTATGAGTGGAGAATCATAGCGATTCTCTACTCGCTGGATCTAAATCGCGGTATGCCGCAATTCTCCATGGTGAGCCTATCTGTCAGATAGGCTCACCGCTGAGACCCGTTAGCGCTCCCCCCTGCTCCACCGTGGCGGAATATCACTGGCGATATTCTGCAATGGCCGTGGACAGGGGGCCTTATTATTCCACACACTCTGCTTCCTCTCTTCCTCAATCTCCTCCTTACCTTCCTCACACTCTGCTCCCTCTCCTCCTCCTCCTCAGTACCTTTCACCACAGCAGCAGCTTCTTCTTCCTTCCATAGAGCTGCATTAATGAAAAGCCCCGCCCCTTCCAGTACGGTCCGGTGACCCATACACTACTAGCAGCGCCTGATCTCTGGAGATGGTGGCTGGGTATCTGGATGTAGTAGAATCTCTTCTCTGAGCACCACCAGTTCAGGAGGAGATCCACGCCGGCTGTCAGCTCCGCAGTCCAGTCGTGTACCCGGCCTCCACCGACCGCTCATCTGGGATCTCGCTGCAGTAAACATTCAAAAATACCAGCCTCTAATAGGGCTGGTAAAAAAAAATACCGGCCAGGCCGGTGAATTACCGGTTGGGTGGCAACCCTAGTAGGGACCCACAAGACAATGAGGACCCTTGAAGTGGGCTCGGGGGCTTAAGCGTCTTGGCCAAGAACTAATTCCTCGTATTGTATCTATTCCATCTGTTTATACATGTGGGTATGCTTGGTTCTTGTTTTGCGTGTTTATCAGACGTTATTTTGTGTCTGTCCACGAGTATGAAGTCCGTTCCGCAGTTCTATCTGGTTTTGCCAGTTCGGGAGTGTGAATGGAGTAACGTTTATGTCTGTTTCTCAGTCATGTCGCGAGTTTTGTGTCCAGTCCACCATTCAGCAGTTCCGGTGCCGGTAAGACTCTGCAGTGTTCTTGTACTAGTTTGACGTTACAGAATATACACGTACAGAGATAAGGAGATATTTGTTCCTGTCCCTGCTTGCCACTTAAGACTAGGGCTACGTCTGTGCATGTGCTCTTCCTTTAAGAGATTGGCTTAGCATGCATGTGGGATTGGTAGGCAGATCTCGGGACCGGGGCAGATCCCTGGGGGTAACCCCTTTATTATTACCCCTTTGGGGCCAGGGAGTTGCCAAGACACTCATCAGTTCTGTAGTGGGGCAGACGGCGGTGGCCAATGGAGGCACAGGATTAACGCTCACCGGGACCCTGTAAGTGAAAATACGATCACTGGGTTTCCCTAGGCCCCAGCCCCTCTGCTTTGCATACAGAGGGAGAACGCGCTCCACGATTCTGTGCAGTTTAACAAGTAATGTAATTCAACAGAACGAGCTTCTTGCTTCTTCCCCCAGGGACAGCAGCAGGAGTGGATTCAGGTGCCACGACAGTCCAATAGTCCAGGCAACCTGCCCACCACTCCGGAGGAGTGAACAGCTTACAGTTACAATACTCATCTAGTCAGGCGTAGCCGCTCTGTAAACCGGAGCCTGCAAGCAGGCAAAACCCAGTTTCTCATTAGTCACCACCAGAACATGTGACCCAGAACCTAGCAGCACTTTTCATTAACGCTAAGGCCAGGCTCACACGAACAAGTTTGATTCTGCATGTGGAAGACCTACGATCATTCGTGAAAAATAATTGCGAATGATCACATAAGACTACTGGAGTCACCATGGTGGTCACTATTACTACTTCGGACACTATGGGGTTGACTATTACTACTGGGGCCACCATGGTGGACACTATTACTACTGGAGCCACTGAAGGAGACACTTTCTATTGGAGTCACTATTACTACTGGGGCTAGTAAGGGCGTCACTATTACTACTGGAGTCACTATAGAGTTCACTATTAATACTGGGACCACTGAGAGGGACACTTTCTATTGGAGTCACTACGGTATTACTACTGGGGCCACTATGGGGTTGACTATTAACACCGGGGCAAACATGGTGGACACTATTACTACTGGAGTCACTATTATTACTGGAGCCATTGAGGGGGACACTTTCTATTGGAGGCAGTATTACTACTGTGGCCAGTAAGGGGGTCACTATTACTACTGGAGTCAGTATGGGGTTCACTATTAATACTGGGGCCACTGAGGGGGCCACTTTGTATTGGCGGCACTATTACTCTGTCACTTCAGACAACTCTCAATGCTTCAGATATGTGTTCGGTATCTTGTGTATTGGGGCTCTCAATGCCTGTGCATTTTACACCTTTCCTCAAGCAGCATAAAGGCTTGAGGCAACCCTGGTCTAATAAACCTTCTGTCTGACTTCAAGTGGATGGTTCTGAATTCTTGTATTCTTTGCTATTTGTGGTAATCTCAAAAACTTTAAAATTCCATTGTTCTAATATTCCATCCATGTCCAACATTCACTGGATAGTCAGTCAACCATGGCAGCGCCTCCTCCCGCCCGGCAAGATGTGCTTTAAATATGGAAGCGGCATTTCCTGCATCGGCCGGGACGACTTCACAGACTTCACATCCACTTCTACAGCAAAGTCTTCCCACTGCTGGAGAACAACGTCTGGAGCCGTCTGTGCCAGAAGACGGGCTTATAAATATTCATGAGCTGTTTCTCCAGCAAATCCTTAGAGGAATCATGTTTAAATCATGCTGCTTGTATTCTGCGGCTCCTCAGCAACAGATTACTGAACTCTCAGCCTGAATGCATGGAAATGATCCTGGACGGACACCAAGGGATCACGCTAGGGGCTGGGGATAAATACCCCGCAGCATTCTGCTTGTCAAGGGCCTCTTCTCTCACAATGCGGTAATTAACGATCAATAAATAAAAACAAATAGCAAAAATGCAAAAAAATGATAATCACAAGAGGAATAAGATAAAACAGAAGATGTTTGGGGGATCTTTCTTTAAGGATTCTTAAAGTGACTGTCTACCTAATTAAGATCATTTATGCAGCTACCAGGAGGTGGCGCAACAAATACTCTGCCTATTCGCCAAGCTGATCGCCAGTGGAGACGCCATTGACATGGTCACCTAGCGTTTCCCTCCCAACTGACAGATCATCTGCCATCCTACCACAACAGCTGGTATTTTTTTTGCCCCTGCTACAGGAATGTCAACCTTGACGTGCCCATCACGGGGTGATATGAGCAGCAGGTCAGGGCATAAATAGGAGTGATCTTTCCAAGGGGTGTGGCCTATAAAAAAGTAAGGCTAAATATATTCATAGCCCCTATATTAACATGAAATCCTAGATCAGACCCCCTAATATATATTCAGACACCAGACCCCTGAATACAGTCATTGCAGTGAACACAGTAAAAGGTGTGAACATCTTCAAGGTAACAGGAAGCAGCCGCATTCAGTTTGGTTCGGCTGATTCCCTCATTTTTCTTTTTTTAATTCAGTTGACCAATTTAGTTGGAAAAATATAAAAAGCAGTAATGAGGATTATTGCTGGTATAGACTAAATACTATTTTACAACCAGCACTGTAACACATGGAGGCGTGTACACAGCATTGCACTTGTGTAAGCCAGCAACACCTGTCATTACTACTTTGTAGGGGCACACAGGGGGCATTATTACTTTGCAGGGGTACACAGGGACTGTTACTACTTTGTAGGGGCACGCAGGGGGCATTATTAATTTGTGGCCCTCAAAGGGGTAGAGTAGCGTGGGTCACTGGCAAGATGGAGAGTCTACAGAGATGAGTTGTGGCTGGAAGAAGTCATCATGGTGGTCTGGCTCTGGACAGACAAGAAAAGGGAAAATGGATGACTCCAATTACAAGAGACGTCACCTGTGATCACTGGTGGTAGCTGTACTATAATCACCACTATAGAGCTGCTATTTGTCTATTTTATAATGACTACATTGTTTCATGGTATACTAGAGAGGAGTCGCTGCATCTGCCATGTTACAGAAGTTCCAGGTATGATGTCTCATATATACTCATATTATATACAGTGGATAGAAAATATCCAAACACCCCAGTTAAAATGCCAGGTGTTTGGCATATTAATGAATCCGACAGAGAAGAATCCCTTTAGATTTATTTCAGTCTTCCTTGTGAGCCGTTATCTGTGCGATTCCATTGAAAAACAAACGGATGTCTTTTAGGGTGGAAAGAGAAACATACTAAAACTATAATAGTGTGGTTGCATAAGTGTTCCCACCCTCTTATATTTGGGGGTGTGGTTGTGTTCAGCAGAGCCAATCACATTTAAACTCCTGTTAGATAGCAGTCAGCACTCCGCAGCCTTAATTTACAGGGATTCTGATTTCCCCCATATAAAGTTCGGCTCTTCTAGGAGGATTTTCCGGACATTTTCTTAGTTGGTGAATTAAAGGCCTTCTCTAATGAAGAATACAACAAAATATGTAATTAAAACCTAAAAACTCCGCCTTCTCAGAGAGTCCTGCTAGAACAGATAAGTTGCTCAAAAAGAATTTTGTAGCCAAGTTTCTAGCTGAAGAGACACTGAACAGTAATAATCCCCTGTCATTAATATGATAATCCTCCTGACTGGCAGAGATTTGGAAAGTCAGAAATTGACTTCACACCAGAAAGGAAAAGAAATGTTTCTCTAAAACAAAAATCTACAATTCTACTACAATTCATAGAGAAAAAATGTAACATTGTATTAAAAGAAATGGAAACACATGGATTGCAATGTTATTTTTTTTTCTTGTATCCCTACAACAACAGCTTACAGCACAGACAGTAAATGAAGCTGAGCTCTCTTCCTCTCTCAGCTGTCAGTCACAGCATAGTCTCAACATGTTGAAATACATACAGTCAAAAGGCTGCATATGTATGAAGCAGAAGAATCTAACTCAGAACTATTTATCACCATTGACACTATGTAATGTATTTTTTGACAAAGAAACTAGACAGAAAGGTGTGTTTCACAGGCAGAAAACTAAGCCTTTCAATGTCATTTCCAAACCTGCAAAAACACATAATATAATACTGCTTCCTAGGTACGAGAATATAACCACTAAATTACTGCCCCTGTGTACAAGAATATAACTACTATAATACTGCCCCCTATGTACAAGAATATAACTACTATAATACTGCCCCCTATGTACAAGAATATAACTACTATAATACTGCCCCCTATGTACAAGAATATAACTACTATAATACAGCTCCTATGTACAAGAATATAACTACTATAATACTGCCCCCTATGTACAGGAATATAACTACTATAATACTGCCCCCTATGTACAAGAATATAACTACTATAATACTGCCCCCTATGTACAAGAACATAACTACTATAATACAGCTCCTATGTACAAGAATATAACTACTATAATACTGCCCCCTATGTACAAGAATATAACTACTATAATACTGCTCCTATGTATAAGAATATAACTACTATAATACTGTCCCCTATGTACAAGAATATAACTACTATAATACTGCCCCCTATGTACAAGAATATATCTACTATAATACAGCTCCTATGTACAAGAATATAACTACTATAATACTGCCCCCTATGTACAGGAATATAACTACTATAATACTGCCCCCTATGTACAAGAATATAACTATTATAATACTGCCCCCTATGTACAAGAATATAACTACTATAATACTGCCTCCTATGTACAAGAATATAACTACTATAATACTGCCCCCTATGTGCAAGAATATAACTGCTATAATACTGCCCCTATGTACAGGAATATAACTACTATAATACTGCCCCCTATGTACAGGAATATAACTACTATAATACTGCCCCCTATGTACAAGAATATAACTACTATAATACCCCCCCTATGTACAAGAATATAACTACTATAATACTGCCCCCTATGTACAGGAATATAACTACTATAATACTGCCTCCTATGTACAGGAATATAACTACTATAATACTGCCCCCTATGTACAAGAATATAACTACTATAATACTGCCTCCTATGTACAAGAATATAACTGCTATAATACTGCTCCTATGTACAAGAATATAACTGCTATAATACTGCCCCTATGTACAGGAATATAACTACTATAATACTGCCCCCTATGTACAGGAATATAACTACTATAATACTGCCTCCTATGTACAGGAATATAACTACTATAATACAGCCTCCAATGTACAGGAATATAACTACTATAATACTGCCCCCTATGTACAAGAATATAACTACTATAATACTGCCTCCTATGTACAAGAATAAAACTACTATAATACTGCCCCCTATGTACAGGAATATAACTACTATAATACTGCTCCTATGTACAAGAATATAACTACTATAATACTGCCCCCTATGTACAGGAATATAACTACTATAATACTGCCCCCTATGTGCAAGAATATAACTACTATAATACTGCCCCCTATGTACAAGAATATAACTACTATAATACTGCTCCTATGTACAAGAATATAACTGCTATAATACTGCTCCTATGTACAAGAATATAACTACTATAATACAGCTCCTATGTACAAGAATATAACTACTACAATACTGCCCCCTATGTACAGGAATATAACTACTATAATACTGCCCCCTATGTGCAAGAATATAACTACTATAATACTGCCCCCTATGTACAAGAATATAACTACTATAATACTGCTCCTATGTACAAGAATATAACTACTATAATACTGCCCCCTATGTACAGGAGTATAACTACTATAATACTGCCTCCTATGTACAAGAATATAACTACTATAATACTGCCTTCTATGTACAAGAATATAACTACTATAATACTGCCTCCTATGTACAAGATTTTAACTACAATACTACTGCCCCCATGTACAAGAATATAACTTCTATAATACTGCCCCCTATGTACAAGAATATAACTTCTATAATACTGCCCCTATGTACAAGAATATAACTACTATAATACTGCCTCCTATGTACAAGAATATAACTTCTATAATACTGCCCCTATGTACAAGAATATAACTTCTATAATACTGCCCCCTATGTACAGGAATATAACTACTATAATACTGCTCCTATGTACAGGAATATAACTACTATAATACTGCCCCCTATGTACAGGAATATAACTACTATAATACTGCTCCTATGTACAGGAATATAACTACTATAATACTGCCTCCTATGTACAGGAATATAACTACTATAATACTGCCCCCTATGTGCAAGAATATAACTACTATAATACTGCCCCCTATGTACAAGAATATAACTACTATAATACTGCCTCCTATGTACAAGAATATAACTACTATAATACTGCTCCTATGTACAAGAATATAACTACTATAATACTGCCTCCTATGTACAAGAATATAACTACTATAATACTGCCCCCATGTACAAGAATATAACTACTATAATACTGCCCCCTACGTACAAGAATATAACTACTATAATACTGCCCCTATGTACAAGAATATAACTACTATAATACTGCCCCTATGTACAAGAATATAACTACTATAATACTACTCCCATGTACAAGAATATAACTACTATAATACTGCCCCCTATGTACAAGAATATAACTACTATAATACTGCCTCCTATGTACAAGAATATAACTACTATAATACTGCTCCCTATGTACAAGAATATAACTACTATAATACTGCTCCCTATGTACAAGAATATAACTACTATAATACTGCCTCCTATGTACAAGAATATAACTACTATAATACTGCCCCCATGTACAAGAATATAACTACTATAATACTGCCCCCCTATGTACAAGAATATAACTACTATAATACTGCCCCCTACGTACAAGAATATAACTACTATAATACTGCCCCCTGTGTACAAGAATATAACTACTATAATACTGCCCCCCTATGTACAAGAATATAACTACTATAATACTGCCCCCTACGTACAAGAATATAACTACTATAATACTGCCCCCTGTGTACAAGAATATAACTACTATAATACTGCCCCCTATGTACAAGAATATAACTACTATAATACTGCCTCCTATGTACAAGAATATAACTACTATAATACTGCCCCCTATGTACAAGAATATATCTACTATAATACAGCTCCTATGTACAAGAATATAACTACTATAATACTGCCCCCTATGTACAAGAATATAACTACTATAATACTGCCTCCTATGTACAAGAATATAACTACTATAATACTGCCCCCTATGTGCAAGAATATAACTGCTATAATACTGCCCCTATGTACAGGAATATAACTACTATAATACTGCCCCCTATGTACAGGAATATAACTACTATAATACAGCCTCCTATGTACAGGAATATAACTACTATAATACTGCCCCCTATGTACAAGAATATAACTACTATAATACTGCCTCCTATGTACAAGAATATAACTGCTATAATACTGCTCCTATGTACAAGAATATAACTGCTATAATACTGCCCCTATGTACAGGAATATAACTACTATAATACTGCCCCCTATGTACAGGAATATAACTACTATAATACTGCCTCCTATGTACAGGAATATAACTACTATAATACAGCCTCCAAAGTACAGGAATATAACTACTATAATACTGCCCCCTATGTACAAGAATATAACTACTATAATACTGCCTCCTATGTACAAGAATAAAACTACTATAATACTGCCCCCTATGTACAGGAATATAACTACTATAATACTGCTCCTATGTACAAGAATATAACTACTATAATACTGCCCCCTATGTACAGGAATATAACTACTATAATACTGCCCCCTATGTGCAAGAATATAACTACTATAATACTGCCCCCTATGTACAAGAATATAACTACTATAATACTGCTCCTATGTACAAGAATATAACTGCTATAATACTGCTCCTATGTACAAGAATATAACTACTATAATACAGCTCCTATGTACAAGAATATAACTACTATAATACTGCCCCCTATGTACAGGAATATAACTACTATAATACTGCCCCCTATGTGCAAGAATATAACTACTATAATACTGCCCCCTATGTACAAGAATATAACTACTATAATACTGCTCCTATGTACAAGAATATAACTGCTATAATACTGCTCCTATGTACAAGAATATAACTACTATAATACTGCCCCCTATGTACAGGAGTATAACTACTATAATACTGCCTCCTATGTACAAGAATATAACTACTATAATACTGCCTTCTATGTACAAGAATATAACTACTATAATACTGCCTCCTATGTACAAGATTTTAACTACAATACTACTGCCCCCATGTACAAGAATATAACTTCTATAATACTGCCCCTATGTACAAGAATATAACTACTATAATACTGCCTCCTATGTACAAGAATATAACTTCTATAATACTGCCCCTATGTACAAGAATATAACTTCTATAATACTGCCCCCTATGTACAGGAATATAACTACTATAATACTGCTCCTATGTACAGGAATATAACTACTATAATACTGCCCCCTATGTACAGGAATATAACTACTATAATACTGCTCCTATTTACAAGAATATAACTACTATAATACTGCCCCCTATGTACAGGAATATAACTACTATAATACTGCCTCCTATGTACAGGAATATAACTACTATAATACTGCCTCCTATGTACAGGAATATAACTACTATAATACTGCCCCCTATGTGCAAGAATATAACTACTATAATACTGCCCCCTATGTACAAGAATATAACTACTATAATACTGCCTCCTATGTACAAGAATATAACTACTATAATACTGCTCCTATGTACAAGAATATAACTACTATAATACTGCCTCCTATGTACAAGAATATAACTACTATAATACTGCCCCCATGTACAAGAATATAACTACTATAATACTGCCCCCTACGTACAAGAATATAACTACTATAATACTGCCCCTATGTACAAGAATATAACTACTATAATACTGCCCCTATGTACAAGAATATAACTACTATAATACTGCCCCCATGTACAAGAATATAACTACTATAATACTGCCCCCTATGTACAAGAATATAACTACTATAATACTGCCCCTATGTACAAGAATATAACTACTATAATACTGCTCCTATGTACAAGAATATAACTACTATAATACTGCCCCCATGTACAAGAATATAACTACTATAATACTGCCCCCCTATGTACAAGAATATAACTACTATAATACTGCCCCCTACGTACAAGAATATAACTACTATAATACTGCCCCCTGTGTACAAGAATATAACTACTATAATACTGCCCCCTATGTACAAGAATATAACTACTATAATACTGCCCCCTACGTACAAGAATATAACTACTATAATACTGCCCCCTGTGTACAAGAATATAACTACTATAATACTGCCCCCATGTACAAGAATATAACTACTATAATACTGCCCCCTATGTACAAGAATATAACTACTATAATACTGCCCCTATGTACAAGAATATAACTACTATAATACTGCTCCTATGTACAAGAATATAACTACTATAATACTGTCCCCTATGTACAAGAATATAACTACTATAATACTGCCTCCTATGTACAAGAATATAACTACTATAATACTGCCCCGTATGTACAGGAATATAACTACTATAATACTGCCCCCTATGTACAAGAATATAACTACTATAATACTGCCCCCTATGTACAGGAATATAACTACTATAATACTGCTCCTATGTACAGGAATATAACTACTATAATACTGCTCCCTATGTACAAGAATATAACTACTATAATACTGCCTCCTATGTACAAGAATATAACTACTATAATACTGCCCCCTATGTACAAGAATATTACTACTATAATACTGCCCCCTATGCACAAGAATATAACTACTATAATACTGCCCCCTATGTACAAGAATATAACTACTATAATACTGCCCCCTATGTACAAGAATATAACTACTATAATACTGCTCCCTATGTACAAGAATATAACTACTATAATACTGCCCCCTATGTACAAGAATATAACTACTATAATACTGCCCCGTATGTACAGGAATATAACTACTATAATACTGCCCCCTATGTACAAGAATATAACTACTATAATACTGCCCCCTATGTACAGGAATATAACTACTATAATACTACCTCCTATGTACAAGACTATAACTACTATAATACTGCCCCCTATGTACAAGAATATAACTATTATAATACTGCCCCCTGTGTACAGGAATATAACTACTATAATACTGTCCCCTATGTACAAGAATATAACTACTATAATACTGCCCCCTGTGTACAAGAATATAACTACTATAAAACTGCTCCTATGTACTAGAATATAACTACTATAATACTGCCCCCTATGTACAAGAATATAACTACTATAATACTGCTCCTATGTACAAGAATATAACTACTATAATACTGCCTCCTATGTACAAGAATATAACTACTATAATACTGCCCCCTATGTACAAGAATATAACTACTATAATACTGCCCCCTGTGTACAGGAATATAACTACTATAATACTGTCCCCTATGTACAAGAATATAACTACTATAATACTGCCTGCTATGTACAAGAATATAACTACTATAATACTGCCCCCTATGTACAAGAATATAACTACTATAATACCGCCCCCTATGTACAAGAATATAACTAGCATAATACCGCCCAGTATTCTGTACTGTTAGTTGGGCATACATATTGCATTACCTGCTTCATTTGATAGTGAAAATAGTAAGTAGCATAATACTTCAGTGAACTTTTGTAAGTAAGTGAAAAAAAAAAAAAAAAAAGAATGTTATTAAATTTCAAAAGTTGATCAGCAGACGGAGGTTTTATGCTGCTTACTTACGGTTTTCAGTATCTAACAGCTAATAACGCATGCTATACAGTATTTTTGTACATTTCTGTATCTTTTTTCACACTATTAAGATAGAGATTGATGAGGCTGTGGAAGCTAATCACTGCTTACAGCAACCAATCAGAGATCAGTTTTCATTCATCACAGCACTGTGGTAAAACAAAAGCTGCTCTGTAATTGGTTGCTTCATAAATCTGCTCAGTAGTGACTGCTGCCCGTAGGACGCCGACAAGTGGGTTGTGGTGAGTGAGGGGTTTGTTGCTCGCGCCTTGTATCTCCTCATCATGTCTGCAGGTTCCAGGTCTCATCATGAAGGATGGCCATGTGAAAGGGGAAGAGAGCGGCTGTAACTTCCTCTTCCGTTGGCTCCACAGTAAGCGGCTATCACATTTTGGAGAAGCTGTCATAGAAGTTTCCGTAGCGTTCAGTCAGCGCCGGATTAACCATTAGGCAGACAAGGCGCGCCCGGCCAGCCGGAGATCCGGGCCACCGAAAATAAAGTAAAAAAAACCGTGATCATCGTCATCATCATCAGGTGGTGATTAGCCGCAGCTTGGGGGCTTTTACCCACTAGCGATTTTTATCGCTGTGATGTTACTGCGCTTTTTGTTTTTTTTACTACAACTGTCAATGAAACTTTCTAATGTTAAAATCGCATCATAGAAAAATTGCAAGTTTGCGCTTCTGAGACGTTTGTGCGATTTTAACATTAGAAAGTCCCATTGACAGTTGTAGTAAAAAAAAAACCAAAAAAAAAAAAACTCTGCGATATCGAAGGGTTAAAAAACACTAGTGGGTAAAAGCCCTAAGGCTGCCTGTCCACGGGCGGGTTTTCATTGCGTTCCCTGCGGCGATAATCCGGCCTTGTATGGAGAGCGCTTCCCTCCTGCGCAGTATGCTGCGATTTGCCGCGATTCTCTGTGGTCAGCCTGTCAGATAGTCTGACAGCGGAGATCTGTCTGCCGGCTCCTGCTCCCAGGCGGCAGCTCCCGCGGCAGAGATCCCCCACGGGATACCGCAACGCCCATGGACAGGCAGCCTTAGACTCTTCGGAGCAGCACGTGATCGCTGTCGTGGCAGCACATCCAAATGTGGAAGTGGGCGAGCGCCCAAGCGTGAGCAGCACGCCGGTGATGGGGATGCCACACGTGGGAACGGATGTTGGGCAGCAGCAGTTTAACACCTTTTATGTCATCGTCGATCCGCTGAAGAGGGCCCTACAAGGACGTACTGAGGCGTCTTCATGGCTGCAGAGGTTTGGCTGAGGAGGACTCCAGCCTGAGGAAGATATCCATGTTGGCATCTCCAGACTTCTTGGTTTCTATCCCAAGGACTTGTCTTCCGATTTCCCAGCAGAATTCCCTCTGCACTATTTGCAATGAAAGGAGGCGGGATGGGGCGGGGCTAAGTTCTGAGAATTAGCCCTGCCCCGTCCCACCTCTCCCCATTGCAAATAGTGCAGAGGGGTGGAGAGGAGGCAGAGAGGGGGCGGGAGCTCAGTTCCTGCTCCTGGCTCTTCCATCTCCCCCCCCCCCCTGCAGATAAGAACGGCGTATATCGGCTCGGGGTGAAAACCGAGCCAATATTCGTTCATGTGAATCCAGCCTTAAGCGTACGTCCGGAGCAATGTGCCTCAGACGCAACGGGGACGAGTCTACAGTGGTAAGTGACATTGGTTTAGGGAGAGTCTCTATCGTCAGACCAGCTTTTAGGGCAAACCGAGAATTTATCACATTAACCTCAGCAGAGACGTCCTGTCTGGACTTCGCCAAACAACCAACTTGAGGATCCCGCTGAATCACTGGTCGCTTGTTCCGGGGTCTCACTGGACAACTGTGAATAAAGTGCCCGTCATGCCCACAATAAAAGCACAGAGCTTTCTTTAGACGAATATCCCTACGTGCTTTAGTAGTAGAGACCGTCCCCATCTCCATAGGTTCCTCCGCAACCTCCTCAGGGGATACCGACGATGAGAAGGAGACTCAAACATGGTCTCCTGCCTTCTCTCCTGCAGATGGTGATCAATCCTTATTGCCAAGGCCATGGCATCCCCCAACATACAAGGTGTAGCATCTGAACCATAGCATTCTTCACCCTGCATGACAGACAACACAGAACTGGCTTCTCAAAGCCGGATCGTCCACTGGGTCACATTTGCCCAGCGCCGAAATTGCGCACAGTAGTCCTCAGGCGGGCGGCTGCCTGGTAGCATCATGCAAAATAAAAACTGATCCAGCGCTCACTAGCAGACAGATATGGCGACCTTGGCCAAAGTAGAGGTCATCTGTTTATGTGCAAGGCGTTTCATCACACACAGGGGACTTATTCAAGCAATATACTCAGACACATATATACAGACACATATATACAGACACATATACACAGACACATATACGCAGACACATATACGCAGACACATATACGCAGACACATATACGCAGACACATATACGCAGACACAGACACATATACACAGACACATATACACAGACACATATACACAGACACATATACACAGACACATATACACAGACACATATACACAGACACATATACACAGACACATATACACAGACACATATACGCAGACACATATACGCAGACACATATACGCAGACACATATACGCAGACACATATACGCAGACACATATACGCAGACACATATACGCAGACACATATACGCAGACACATATACGCAGACACATATACGCAGACACATATACGCAGACACAGACACATATACACAGACACATATACACAGACACATATACACAGACACATATACGCAGACACATATACGCAGACACATATACGCAGACACATATACGCAGACACATATACGCAGACACATATACGCAGACACAGACACATATACACAGACACATATACACAGACACATATACACAGACACATATACACAGACACATATACACAGACACATATATACACAGACACATATATACACAGACACATATATACACAGACACATATATACACAGACACATATATACACAGACACATATATACACAGACACATATATACACAGACACATATATACACAGACACATATACACAGACACATATACACAGACACATATACACAGACACATATACACAGACACATATACACAGACACATATATACAGACACATATATACAGACACATATACACAGACACATATACACAGACACATATACACAGACACATATACACAGACAGATATACACAGACAGATATACACAGACACATATATACAGACACATATATACAGACACATATACACAGACAGATATATACACATCTACATATAGAAAAATGAATCTGACTGTATGTCTGTCTGTATGACCGTCTGTATATATGTCTGCGTGTTTGTCTGTCTGTCCTTTATGCATTACTACACCATTCATCCGATCGCCATGACACTTAGGGAAGTTGTTGAGTACACTCCTGGGAAGGTTACTGGCATAGTACATCTATCCTACGATAGGTGGGGGCGTGCGAGCGTCGTCGACAGTTATGCCCTCCAGACATAGATTGACCAATCGATTTCCATCTCAAGCACGAAAGAAAAAGGCATTAAGAGCTTCAGAAACAGACGAGCCGCGGGATGCGTGTCCAACTACAAGATGATGCATCCGCCGAACGTATCACTAAACAACTGCTGGATACTGGGAATGCTGAGGTAACATGAAAGCTGCGCCGTGATTGGTCGTTATATATTATACTGCTGAGGTCACATGAAAGGTGCTCTGTGATTGGTTGTTATATATTATACTGCTGAGGTCACATGAAAGCTGCGCTGTGATTGGTCGTTATATATGATACCGCTGAGGTCACATGAAAGCTGCGCTGTGATTGGTCGTTATATATTATACTGAGGTCACATGAAAGCTGCGCTGTGATTGGTCGTTATATATTATACTGAGGTAACATGAAAGCTGTGCTGTGATTGGTTGTTATATATTATACTACTGAGGTAACATGAAAGCTGTGCTGTGATTGGTTGTTATATATTATACCGCTGAGGTCACATGAAAGGTGCTCTGTGATTGGTTGTTATATATTATACTGCTGAGGTCACATGAAAGCTGCACCGTGATTGGTCGTTATATATTATACCGCTGAGGTCACATGAAAGGTGCTCTGTGATTGGTTGTTATATATTATACTGCTGAGGTAACATGAAAGGTGCTCTGTGATTGGTTGTTATATATTATACTGAGGTAACATGAAAGGTGCTCTGTGATTGGTTGTTATATATTATACTGAGGTCACATGAGAGCTGCGCTGTGATTGGTTGTTATATATTATACTGAGGTCACATGAGAGCTGCGCTGTGATTGGTTGTTATATATTATACTGAGGTCACATGAGAGCTGCGCTGTGATTGGTCGTTATATATTGTACTGAGGTAACATGAGAGCTGCGCTGTGATTGGTTGTTATATATTATATCACTGAGGTAACATGAAAGCTGTGGTTGGTTGGTTGGTTGGTTGGTTGGTTGGTTGGAGCATCGTGCGACGGGTAAGCTAGTTATTTATATAGAAAAAAAAACCTTACTTCAGACTTCATTGCAGCATTTGGCATCTCTCTCTGCCGCGCGGCTGCATTCTGGGTTGGGGGAAGCAGGTGGGAGTGGGCGGAGGGAGGAGTCCCTGCGGATGAATGTATCTATAGAAGGCATGCACGTAGATGTGCGCTCCATGGGCCGACACGTGCAGAGCGCACATAAACACTCCATCAAATACTACATCTCATTCATGAGAGCTCCTTATAGCGGTTAGGCTATCGAAATGCTACCAACATACGGGCTTCAGATTTACTTGGGATACATATAAGAAAATATTAAAAGAGGATTATGGGTATCAAATTTTCAGTAAAATGGTAACTTAATATCAATCCTCCTGTGTAATACAATAATGAAGACCGTTTGGCAAGATATATATAAAAAATAAACTAAGCCATTAACATAAAATGATTAACATCAAGAATATATAAAAGCACCATAAATATTGGCAGTGCTCTTACCGAAACTAACTGTGTGTATATAAGGAAACTCTAGAGAGATAGAAGATGACCGCCGGACAAAATACCACTAAAATGACCTAAAAGAGTTCATTACTGCACACAACATAGTAGGAACTAAAACAGGATTCTCTCAAAAGAAACATTTCTTTAGGATTATGTAAAAAACACGCAGAATTAAAACCCTCCCATTTCTTCCAATCCTTCATTTAGCCCGCGGGGCACGAACGTTTATCTTAAAGATCCAATCCATCTCTTTGGCGCGTAAATCGCTTACAGTCATTATGGATGTATTCTAGTGGAATCTCACGTCAGCCTGAAAAGTCCCCATCATGGTGGGTTTTATGGTGCCGTGATAGCAGCCTTTATATTCCTCCTGTGGTTACTCCTCCCCGGACGCCGTGCACTAATGGTTCTACCCACGTGGCGTTCCCACAGGGACATTCTAAGTATATAACCGGTTTGGGGTTTGACTTTTCTTACTTCCTTCGTATCCACATTTATTCCCATCTCGCCTCTATGTGGCCACAACAGGGACATCTTTCCTTTCCGCTGTACGTTGTGTTTTAATCTCGTTCTTGCCATCCGTCTTTCTCCTTTGGGGCATGAAGGTGCCAATATGTTTTTTGGTGTTTTGTTTCAGTGGCAGATACCTGTAGGTTTCTCTGTGATCTCTAGTTAAATACGGTGAATGATGATCTGTATTTGGTGATGAATGTAGTTTTGATCTTAGATTTCTCATCGTTTTCGTTTATTTTAGTTCTTTCACCTTCTGGATTTTTTGTTGTCCTGTTTCCATTAAGACTCTATGAAAAGCAGAATCCATGATAGATTTGCTTCTTTCACATAATCTTCACTTCACCACTTCTGCCTGTTGTTTAAAAGTCCCAATTTTGGAAGAATTTCTCTTTGCCCTCCTCAATTGGCCATAAGGTATGTTAGTTTTCCAACTTTTGAGGTGGCAGCTTTGATAATCGAGGTAACTATTAGTATCCACCGGTTTACGTTTTGGTTGCTAGATTGTCATTTTGTGATCCAGTTTCTAAATCTAGCACTGTACAGTCTTTATGATTCACCTGTGACTTTAGGATTCTGTTCATTGTCATCGAGCTGCTCGATATAGGATGATAGATCCCCCATGCTTCCATTCCATATAATTAGGATGTTATCTATATATCTTTTGAATAAGGTGATCCATTTATCTAAAAACCTTCTTCTCTCAAACACGCCCATTACCACATTAGCAAAACATGGGGCGCATTTCGCCCCCATCGCAGCCCCGAATATCTGCTTGTAGAACACTTGATTATAGAAAAATAATTATTATTTAGGATAAATAAAATGGCCTCTGAAATAAAATCTTTTTGTTGTATTGGCGGATCTTCTTCTAGGGTCTTAGTTATTGCCTTGACCCCTAAGGCCGGCTGTCCACGGGCGTTGCAAAGTCCCGCGGCAGATCTCCACTACCCGGGAGCAGGAGCCGCCGCCGAATCTCCGCTGGTCAACCCTATCTAATAGATAGGCTGACCGCGGAGAGTTTGGGCACGTCACAGCATGCTGCGAATTGCCCGCCGTGAGCGGAGAATCACAATGATTCTCCGCTCGTGGACAGGTGCCGGCGCTTTGCAATGCTATGGAAAGCGTCGGCCGCATGATTCGCCAGCAGTTAACCACCGGCAAAATCACTGCCGTGGACAGGGGGCCCCAGTCATGTGGAATATTAGAGTATAATGATTCCACGTCTAGTGTACACCATACATACGCGTTGTCCCATTTGACATTCTCCAAAACCTTTAATAGGTGCCCTGTATCCTTTACATAGGATGGCGGAGAGGACCCTGTCAGCCATTACTATAAGCCCGCCTGGACGTGGAGGTGTTAGCGGGAGTTCCCAGGAGGGCACCCCGCTATACATCGGCTGAGTCCTTTTATTCAATTCTATTTTGAAGTTACTCTCCTGGATTTGCCGTGGAGCGCTGTCCTAATTGTTCTTTATTGTAGTATCATGTGGAGTTTACTTTCAACGAGGGCCACACAATCCGGATTATCATAGAGCAAGGCTAGAGCTGAGAAAAAAACTGTCCACCGAAGACAGAGCCGGTGAGGCGGGAGAAAGGGAAAACGCCCAGGCCTGAGGGTCTCCCTGTAACCGGGAGATGACTATCCCCAGGCCTGAGGGTCTCCCTGTAACCGGGAGATGACTATCCCCAGGCCTGAGGGTCTCCCTGTAACCGGGAGATGACTATCCCCAAGCCTGAGGGTCTCCCTGTAACCGGGAGATGACTATCCCCAAGCCTGAGGGTCTCCCTGTAACCGGGAGATGACTATCCCCAGGCCTGAGGGTCTCCCTGTAACCGGGAGATGACTATCCCCAGGCCTGAGGGTCTCCCTGTAACCGGGAGATGACTATCCCCAGGCCTGAGGGTCTCCCTGTAACCGGGAGATGACTATCCCCAGGCCTGAGGGTCTCCCTGTAACCGGGAGATGACTATCCCCAGGCCTGAGGGTCTCCCTGTAACCGGGAGATGACTATCCCCAGGCCTGAGGGTCTCCCTGTAACCGGGAGATGACTATCCCCAGGCCTGAGGGTCTCCCTGTAACCGGGAGATGACTATCCCCAGGCCTGAGGGTCTCCCTGTAACCGGGAGATGACTATCCCCAGGCCTGAGGGTCTCCCTGTAACCGGGAGATGACTATCCCCACACGCTGGGCCTCATTCCCTGAGGAAACTGGCCTTAAACGAAAATATAACTTGCAGGCTTCACGAAAAGAAACAAAATTGCTACATTTACCAGAAAATCGGTCTGGTAGCTCAAGCCTTGGTTCATACTGTGCAGATAAGTCAAATGCTGCAGGCACAGACTGAAGGGCAGACAGCTGCTGCATGATGTCCGCCATCTGCTGCATTAAGGCTAGGGCTTGCTGAACCAGAGCTTGCGTTGGATCCTGTACAGACATGGCACTAATCTGACTGGTAAGTGCCTGACCAGGATCCATACTGCGTCTAGTAGTTTATTAGGGCCGATCAATATGTCACGTTTGTCCTGGACTGCCAGCAAGAACAGAATATGGGGGCAGCCAAGACGGATGTGGGAAAGCACTGGTACGAGTGGCAGGATGCAGGACAGACGGAGAGCACCTCTGCGGGAGGGTAAAAGCCTGTATATCTCAACCGTGCAACGTAAATGCAGAATAAACTAAGGGAAATCCTTTCCCTGCAGACCCCTACCCCAGGAGGGAGCCCTGCCTAATCTGCGGGCCAATCGTTTCCGACAGGTGCGGACCCACATTCGTACCTGGGCCACTACCAATCCCCATTAGGGAGCCCTGAACACTCGGGATACAGTAGACGGAAATAAACAGAACTAGTACAGACAAACAATAGACACAAACTGGGAACAAACCAAAGCACCGTAGCCAGACACTCAGCGGCTCTGAGCAGGAGGACTGCTCAGGGATCACTGGAAATTAATCAGCAACCTCCAGGCAGCAAGAGCTGGATCTTATAGGGAGGAGGGAGAAGCCAATTGGCTGACAGACATATCAATCACCAGCCACACCTCTCAGACACTAGCAGGGCTGATTAACCCAGACTAGAAAGCACAGGAGCTGTTAAAGGGGTTGTCCCGAGGCAGCAAGTGGGTCTATACACTTCTGCATGGCCATAATAATGCACTTTGTAATGTACATTGTGCATTAATTATGAGCCATACAGAAGTTATAAAAAGTTTTATACTTACCTGCTCCGTTGCTGGCGTCCTCGTCTCCATGGTGCCGACTAATTTTCGCCCTCCGATGGTCAAATTAGCCGCGCTTGCGCAGTCCGGGTCTTCTCCTCTTCTCTATGGGGCTCCGTGTAGCTCCGTGTAGCTCCGCCCCGTCACGTGCCGATTCCAGCCAATCAGGAGGCTGGAATCGGCAATGGACCGCACAGAAGCCCTGCGGTCCATGAAGACAGAGGATCCCGGCGGCCATCTTCAGCAGGTGAGTATGAAGACGCCGGACCGCCGGGATTCAGGTAAGCGCTGTGCGGGTGGGTTTTTTAACCCCTGCATCGGGGTTGTCTCGCGCCGAACGGGGGGGGGGTTTAAAAAAAAAAAAAAAACCCGTTTCGGCGCGGGACATCTCCTTTAACCCTGGCTACTCTGGAGAGAACCTAAAGAAACTAGGTGTGCTGGCAAATAATTAACCATGTGCTTACTGAGCTGTGACGCTCACATGATACATACAAAACAATACATTTTTCAGACAGGACAGAACATAACAGACATTAACCCCTTTCAGTCCTGCAGCCATCCAATACACATGAATCAAATGCACTCCACAAACAAAACACTGACAAGACAGTGACACGAGACAGACATAGAACATTCTGGAGGGACCCCAATAACTCTGGGCCACTAGACTGACATAGAGTTCCAAATCTCCTGCACAGACAGGAACCTTTCACCAGTCTTTAGGCTTAGATTCTAATGGCAGGAAGGTATCGATGAAGTAGACACAACTCCACACCTGTCACACATTGCACATGGTTTTCACATGATAGAAGAAATATTTATTAGTTCCAGTGTCGTATGCTAATGCACACAAAGAGTCCGGTGGGCGGGCCCAGACTGCAGGGCGCTCAGCAATCCTGTCCCTCTGGTGGCGATGAACGTGGATGTGCATGTGAAATCTTGTGCATGTGTTGTTGGTGAAAGTATCGCAATGCGGATTTACAAAAATATCCAATATGTATTTACAAAGAAATTAAAGTAATGCTGTAATAAGAAGGAAGCGGTTTATCGTTTACCGCAGATTTACAGACGGCGACCGCGCTAACTAAACCCAGGATCAACGATACGAAGCAACAGCGATGACGCAGCTCAACGATCAACTTGTGAAGCAGGAATGCGAGTCACGCAGCGCCACGCACCGTTCATCTGCAGTACCGTTACCTCAGTGCCCTTTCACTAGTGTGAGGTGCCTTTAACCCCTTAGTGACGCGGCCTATTTTGGTCCCAAGGACATGATGACTTTTTGGGAATTTTCATCTCCACTTTGCAAAAGCCATAACTTTTTACCTGTTTCCGCCGACGTGACCGTATGAGGGTTGTTTTTTTGCGCAGCGAGCCGTAGGTTTTTAGGGTACCATTTTTGGGTGCATACAACGTATTGTAGAACTTCTATTACATTTTTGGAGAGGGCAGGGGAAAAACATCACTTCTCTCTGGTTTTGTTGTGTTTTTTTCACAAAGTTACTCATTCAGCATAAATGACATAATAACATTTTATTCTGCAGGTTTGTTTGACTACAATAACATCTAAATTCTATATATATTTAGGTTTTTTTTTCACTTTTTGTACAATAAAAACCTTTTACTTTAGAAAGTCCTTTTTTTGCATTGCTGCGTTGAAAGCCCCATGACTTGTATTCTTCCAAGGGCGGAGCTCTGTGAGGGCTGCATGAGTTTTGTGTGAGGAGCTGCAGTTGTTTTGGGGGTAAATATGGCTTTTCTGATCACTTTTTTTTTTTACTATTTTTGTCGTGCAGAATAAATAGCATTCAGTTTACGGTACAGGTCGTTATCGATGCAATGATACCAAATGTGTGGGCCTTTTTTCCTCCTGTTTTATAAACAAAGAGGAGGTAGTGCACAAAAAGGGTTTTTAAATCCTTTTTAATGCCTCTGTAGAGCATCCCCCTTCTATGAACTGTAGACAGTCAATTGATCCCCGTTGTTGCAGAAAAAGGCCGGCTGTTATTCACAGCCAGCTCTTGCTGCGAATGGCATGGACTCAGCTTACATCCTGTAGTGAAAGGGGTTAAATAACACAGTTCTTCAACCAGGTTCAAGCACCTGAAACTTGCATAAAGTGCAGCGCCTGTACTATTAGCCCTGTCCCTTCTAGCAGGCCTGATAATTACTGGACTAAGTCCCTTTCTGCTGTGCTCACCTCTGTGTTGGAGGTCGGCCCCACTTACAGTTGTGTTGTAAGGGAATCGCCAATCTACTGACTCAGACTTGTCCCAAGTCAGGAGGGCAACTCTATTGCACAGTTCTCCTCGGTTCCAGGTAGCAATCAACGGCCTCAATAGAAACTATAGGACGGCCTGCAAAAAACTGAGCCCTCGCACAACTATGTCAATAGAAAAATAACGTTCTGGCTGTCATAGGATGGCGGCAGAAAACAATTCTATTTCTTTCCAAAGATATTTTATCTTAAAAGTAGTACCGAAAAACACCCTCCATAAATTTGGTATCGCAATAATCGTACTGATATAGAATTACGTTATTTTGTCCTTTTATGCTGCAGAATTTCACTTTTTTCCATTTTCCTCATTTTGAGTTTTTTAAATATACCGTATAATGTACTGAAAAACATTAGATAGTATCAGCGAAAAATACAACTCATCCCGCAAGAAACAACAAACCCTCCGCCGGCGACGGATAAATCAATGAGTGGTGAGATGAGAAACTGAACAAAAGGCAGCGTCCTTAAGGGGTTAAAATTTTTTTCCAAAGGCTATGAAGAAGTGATGTGCAATAACTGACTGCTGCGGAATGGTTTCTTCCTCATCGCGATCTTCCTGCCACTGGTCTCTGTGTTCACCACACAATTCAGGAAACTATTCCACCTCTATAAGAGCTCTTCACTTGTACGGCCACGGATCCGCGCGCAAATGTAGTCCACTTTATATACAAATCTGCATACAGATTTAATGATGAAGATGCCACATGCGATCCGCGTCAAGGTGCGCCGCGTCACTTTGGTGTTTTTACATAGACTGCAATGCAGATTCCAATTAAAACCCAGTGGGGTGCCGATTCAGGACAGATTTTATACCAAATCTACATCCAATTCTCCAATGTGTAACAAGGTATAAAACTGCTGACAGATCCCAAATTAAAAGGTAGGCTCTAGTACCCTGTTGTACCGCCTCTAGCTTGGATACATGATGTGATACAGGTGGGCACGGGGAGCATGAAAAAAGCACATCCAGAATGGGAAGAATTGGGCTAAGCAGCAGCACATGAGAAAAAGACTTGGGTATACTAATAGATCACAGACTGAACATGAGTCAACAATGTGATGCAGCAGCCAAAAAGGCAAACACAATTCTGGGATGTATTAAGAGAAGCATAGAGTCTAGATCATGTGAGGTCATTATCCCCTCTACTCTTCCTTAGTCAGACCTCATCTATAATACTGGGTCCAGTGCTGGGATGTATTAGAAGCATAGAGTCTAGATCACGTGAGGTCATTATCCCCTCTACTCTTCCTTAGTCAGACCTCATCTGGAATACTGAGTCCAGTTCTGGGCACCCCACTTTATAAAAGACATAGACAAACTGGAGCAAGTTCAGGGAAGCATTACCAAGATGGTGAGCGGTCTGCAGATCATGTCCTATGAGGAACGGTTAAAGGATCTGGGAATGTTTAGCAGAAGAGAAGGCTGAGAGGAGACTTAATAGCTGTCTACAAATATCTGAAGGGCTGTCACAGTGCAGAGGGATCAGCCCTATTCTCATCTGTACAAGGAAAGACTAGAAGCAATGGGATGAAACTGAAAGGGAGGAGACAGATTAGATATTAGACAGTGAGGGGGATCAATGAGTGGAACAGGTTACCACAGGAGGTGGGGAGTTCTCCTTCAATGGAAGTGTTCAAACAAAGGTATTAATATTCTTGGGATTAGCGAATTGCTCCTAATCAGACGCTCCTCTCTACTGGTGGTCTGTAGGCGGTGCCCTGAGCCCGGTCACCTTGTGTGCCCCCATCCACTGGTCCCAACACCCCCTAACAGTCTGGTCATACGGTCTTCTCTACTGGTGGTCTGTCAGGGGTCCTGAGCCCAGTCACCTTGTGTGCCCTCATCCACTGGTCCCAACACCGCCTAACAGTCTGGTCAGACGCTTCTCTCTACTGGTGGTCTGTTGGGGTCTTGAGCCCGGTCACCTTGTGTGCCCCCATCCACTCGTCCCAACACCCACAAAACAGTCTGGTCAGATGCCCATCTCTACTGGTGGTCTGTAGGGGACGTCCTGAGCCTGGTCACCTTGTGCCCCCATCCACTGGTCCCAACACGTCTTAACAGTCTGGTCAGACGCTCCTCTCTACTCATGGCCTGTAGGGGGCATCCTGAGCCTGGTCACCTTGTGTGCCCTCACATATCCACTGGTCCTAACACCTCCTAATAGTCTGGTCAGACACTCCTCTCTACTGGTGGTCTGTAGGGGGCGTCCTGAGCCCGTTGACCTTGTGTGCCCTCATGCATCAACTGGTTCCAACACCCCCTAACAGTCTGGTCAGACGCTCCTCTTTACTGGTGGTCTGTAGGGGGCGTCCTGAGCCCGGTCACCTTGTGTGCCCTCATCCACTGGTCCCAACATCTCCTAACAGTCTGGACAGAACGGCCCGGTGGGGGACAATTCATCGATACGACCATCCAGCTTCTCACACCCCAATAATGCGTCCCCTCTGGTAATGGGGTGAAATCTCTTCTCTGCATCGTAGAGGCGTCTAGTGGCCAACAAGCTCTACAAGCGGAAGAAGAGGTCACTACACACAAGGGGCCTCTGAGAGCCTCTTATAGGCCGGGGGGGGGGGGGGGGGACCACTTTTAGGGCCTCCGATGACAAGACCGTCCATCTAATCACCACAACTCTCATCATCTACATATCTGCCTGAGATGGAGCCGCAGGACGAGATCTGCAGTAAAACGATGACTTCTGGGGGTGCAGGAGGGTTTATGACAAAGAATGTATATATACTCATATAGTGGAGGTATTAAATTGTAAGCTCTGCAAAAACTATAAAAACACGGAAAACCTCTTCTAAACTCTTAACCAACTTTGACCATCAGACTACCAGGACGCCCCTGTCCACCTATTTACTTCCCTAGACCACCGGTGATGTTACCATTAACCCCTTAACTATCCTAGAATGATAGACACCAGACTGTAAGATAGTCAGTGGCATTGCTATGGTGGGTGCGGCGGTCGCCTTTGTTCGTGGTCGCTGCGCTGCAGGGCGATGGTGTATTATAATAACAGCACAATAACTTCTCCTGCTTCTATGGAGGGGACATCTTCTCCAGCGCGACTCTACAGCCCCGGCACTCCTTATACACGTGAACAGTGGACTTTCCTGCTGTATATAGATGAGACGCAGTGTGAGGTCCCTGTATACAGCGGCACATCAGCTGCGGCTGCACTTCATATTTTACACTGTTTCCATATCAAAGACGCTTTTCCCTCTACGATGGAGGGAAGCCGATTGCGTGAGAGCAGAATAGACGACTTCATCTACTGACGGACGGGATCGTCTTAAAATACCAAATATACGGATCCAGAATCTGGGAACCGCCCCAGCGCCCAGACTGTTCTCCGGTCAGTCCTAGACCGCTGCTGCTCAGGTCTTCCCTCATTTATTGGGGTCTAGATGGCAATCAAGGGGTCACTGCGGGTTTAGATAAGCCAAACGATGACAAAATTATAGAACCCCTTTAAGATGGTAAAACATCACCTAGTCATTAGCGCTATACCAATAATCGCTGTTTCTACAGTGACCAACAGAGACAGGAAAATCGCTCCGACCCTCCCGATCTGTATCCCAGTTGACCGGTTCCAACCAAGTGAAATCTGTGAAGCCTTTGGAAATACCTCTCTGTCTATAATGTTCACCGAGTGGCCGCTTTATTGGATGCCCGTGGAGGAGCCGGACCGCTGCATCAATTCCTAATGCAGCATGGAGTCCATCCACAACTATCAAAGCTTCTAACCATTACTCCACCAACTGTCAGGAAGGGGTCAGCGATTCATGCTGCTTGCGCCAAATTCTGACCTCCCATCAGCAACAGAAATCTGCATCCATCGGACCAGGAGATGTTTTCCGCTGCTCAGTGATACAAGTTTTGTGCTCTTTTGCCCGCTGGAGTCATTCTGTGTCTCTTAGACATAAGGGCGCTGGAACTGGTCGTCTGCTATTATAGCCCTTCCGTGTGCAGGATCGGCAAGTTATGCATTCGGACACGTTAGTTGGAGCTCCAACGTTGTATTCAGCTGACTGTGCAGCCAATTGGTCAGAACGATTCCTGACATCCTCCTCCGACCCCTTTCAGTGATGAGTTGTTTCCGTCCACAGGATCCCCTTTCGCTGGATGTTTTCCTCGATTGCACCATTCTCTGTATACGCTCCACACTGTTACATGAGAAAACCCCCCGTGGTTGGCGGTGAGACCCCGGCTAGTCTAGCACTGATGACCGGCCTCGTGGGAAGTCACTCCGATTGCTGGATTTTCCCATCTAATGTGGATTCACACCTAAACTGATCCACGGAAAGCTTGTCACGTGATTTTAAGCCTGGGGTCACAGGGAAAATTACCGTACAGTGGGCGCAAATCATGAGGATGGGGTCTCTAATATAAAGGGTCCGGGGGCTCTAATAAAGGGGCCCTTCTGTGGTATTCCCTCCATACAGCTGTGCAGTGCTTATGTTTGGCTGTGAGGGGACACCTTGCTTGGAAGGTACTGTTGTATTATGTCTCCACCAGAAGCTAAGGGCTGGCTTCTGATTGGCTCATATTGCGGCAGGGAGGGAGGAGACTGAGAGACAAGGTGTTGTGGTGACAGCTGGGAACACTGACAGTGGGGCCAGCTTCTTTATCCCCTGATGCCGAACTCACACCTCTGGCCTCCACACTAGCTGGGACTGCTGTCACTGAGCTCCCCGCTGCTCTCCCCGGGGGACTGGCACCTCCACTCCTGCCGCTTGCTCCCAGCAGGCATCTCTGTAAATGGGCTGCACGCTCTTCTCTCCACCGCACTGCCATCTGGCCTCCCATTCCACTGCGGCCTTTGCAGCCAGGAGCGCTGGCGCTGGGGGACCCTGCTGCTCTATTTCCGGGGGACTGGCTCCTCCACTCCCGTCCCACCATCGTCTGCTGTCGGTGGGGAACACTGTAAATGTGCTGCACACTCCTCTCCCCGTTGCACTACAATCTGACCTCCCGTTCCGCCTGCAGCCGGGAGCGCTGTCACTGGGGGTCCCCGCTCCTCTCCCAGTCAGACTGTCATCTCCCCGACTGGTCCCCCTGCGTCCAGGACCACTTTCAGTATGGTGCGCGCTCCTCTCCCTGCCACACAGCCATGTACGCTCTGGTTACCCCTGCGGCCGCTGCAACCGAGACCAGAGCTTTTGCCCGATATGATGGTAGGCTGCCGGGGATGGTCGCCTTGGATGGAGGGTTAGGGTTACATCATTAGGTGTAAGCAGCTAACCCTGCATCCAAGGTGATCCTCAGTCTCCACGCTGCTAGGACCCTGCTCCAGGCAGCCAATCAGCAGCTTGCGGGGGTACACTGGGCGGGTACTGCCCATCACTAGGTCTCCGCCCATACTTGTGGTGAAGATAAGGTACAACAGCACCTGCTTGGAATTTCCCTTTATTAGCCAGATTTGAGAACCCATGCGAAGAGGGACTCCTGCTCTGGGGGGCTTGTCATTTATTAATAACATGTTCCCTGGGGGCAGCAGGCGTTACAGTCAGCTGCAATGGATACAAGTACACTAGTACAGTACTGAGCCAGCAGCTGAACAGTTAAAGGGGTTGTCTAGTTGCAAAGCATTTATGGACCTCCCCAGATCAGCTGTCTTCTAGGCCCTGTGCTCATGCACTAAGCTAATTTCTGCAGGAAGCAGACAGCTCCATTGCAGCTGCAGTGGCCAGGATTGGTATTACAGGCAAAGCTTCTATTCACTCCAATGGCAACTTGACCTGTAATACCAAGCCTGGCCACTACAATGGGAATGGAGCTGCCTGCTTCCTGCAGAAATCAGCTCAGTGCACGAGCACATTGGCTCAGAGGACAGCAGACCAGTAGGCATTCTGAAGAGTGGACCCCCACTGTTTAGCTATTGTTGAACTATTTTGTGCATAGACCCATCAATAGTTTACAACTGGACAAGACCTTTAATCACTGGCGTGCACCCGGGCCCAGGAGCCTTAGGGGGGCCCATAAGGCCTCTCTTCTCCATATAGGCAGCCCAGTACCATGAATAAAGTATTATAGTTGGGGACCCTGTTACAGGTTTTGCACTGGGGCCCGGGAGCTTCACGTTACGCCTCTGTGTTAAGGGATTAAGAGAAGTTAAGCCGCCTGCAGACGGCCGGGTTGGATCCAGCAGCGAGAATTCTCACCGCGGGACCCGACCCAAGCACCTGCAGAGAGCAGCGCGTACTCACCCGCGCCCCGCAGCTCCAGATCTTTCATGTGCCGGCATGCGCAGACCGGAGCCGGCGGTGTGTGAGTGACGTTTCTGTGAGCCCTGCACAGAAATAGAGCATGCCGCGGTTTGTTTGCCGAGCGAGATTTCGTGCAGCCGTCTGCATAGGATTGCGTTTGTTAACGCAATCCTATGCAGGCTTCCAGCGGCGAAAATCCCGCAGGAAATCCCGCCGCGGAATTTCCGCCCGTCTGCAGGCAGCCTTAGGGGGCCCCAAGATAAACTTTTGCACCCGGGCCCATGAGCCTTTAATGATTGTCTTGTGTCATTACTCTGCTAATTGAGTGATTATTTGCCACTTCCAGCTGCTCCTCCAAACAGGAAACAATCATCAGGCTGAATGTCCCCGAGGTCAATGAGATCTCACGTGCTCCGATACATAACAACAACACGTACCGCTGCTACAGGCGCCAATCATCCGCGTCACATCAGCGGTGATGGGACGGTGACGATCTCGCTGGGGATTTTGCCGCAGATTTCACCCCTTCAGTTTGATTTCAAATGAGTGCGGTGTAAATACAGCCGAAGACAACGCCAGGGGAATTAACCCTAAACAGGTCGCCATGCATGTGACTACAAAGCCACACCCCTTTTTCACTTTGCAAGTCTTAAGAAAAATGGGTCTCAGCAGGTGCGTCAGATTTACATAATGTAACGGTAATGGAAATTGTATCACCGGAGCGAGCGGAATATTCCAGATATGTCACATCGCAGGAAGGAGCCTGATACATTGTATCACATCCAGTACCCGACCCGCTGCTGTACAGCGACACTGCACATAATTGTCCATCATCAGCTAGAGTGCAGAGAAGCCCTCCGGGACCAGCGGCTGCTCCTCATATACAGTACATGCTAGGTAATGACAAAGTATGAAGGCACAAGACGACGTACAGGAACTGTGTGCACATATGTATATCTGTACCAGAGGGATTGTGCTGTGCGGACATGTATGTATATGTGCATCCAAGGGTATATGCTGTGTGTGCATGTATGTATATCTGTACCTGAGGGTATGTGCTGCGTGGACATGTATGTATATATGCACCTGAGGGTATGTGCTGCGTGGACATGTATGTATATCTGTACCTGAGGGTATGTGCTGCGTGGACATGTATGTATATATGCACCTGAGGGTATGTGCTGTGTGTACATGTATGTATATATGCACCTGAGGGTATGTGCTGTGTGTACATGTGTACATGTATGTATATATGCACCCGAGGGTATGTGCTGTGTGGACATGTATGTATGTATGTATATATGCACTCAAGGGTATCTGCCCTGTGTATATATTTGTGCATGTATGTATATATGTACCTGAGGGTATCTGCCATGTGTATATGTATGTATATGTGCATCCAAGGGTATATGCTGTGTGTGCATGTATGTATGTGTGCACCCTAGCGTATGTGCCTTGTGTACATATTTGTGCATGTATGTATATACGTACCCGAGGGTATGTGCTGTGTGTACATATGTATATATGTACCTGAGGGTATGTGCACCTATGTATATATGCACCTGAGGGTATGTGCTGAGTGTACATATTTGTGCATGTATGTATATATGCACCTGAGGGTATGTGCTGAGTGTACATATTTGTGCATGTATGTATATATCCACCTGAGGTTATCTGCCGTGTGTACAAATTTGTGCATGTATGTATATATGCACCTGAGGTTCTCTGCCGTGTGTACATATTTGTGCATGTATGTATATATGCACCTGAGGGTATCTGCCGTTTGTACATATTTGTGCATGTATGTATATGTGTACCCGAGGGTATATGCCGTGCCAGCTTTTAGATGGGTGTCTGGCTTTCTGTACATGTAGCCCTGTGTGATTCCGAGCTCAGTCTGTCTGCTACCATGTGAATATAATGTGTGCAGGTTCTGACCTGTTCTCTCTGGCGGATGTGTGAGCTGCACGCAGTGTATATATATATACCTGTCTGCTGGGGTATTTGCACACATGTTGATTGCATTCTGTCTTCAGCTGTCTGCCACATGCATGTTATAGCCTTACATCCCACATATAGCAGGTGGCAGGAGCTGTCCATCCTCCTATCAATGCTAGCCGCAGGGTCACTTACCTGGGCTGGACCCTCCTCAGTGCTGATCGGGGGCTGCAGCTGCTCTCAGCTTCTCCTTCTTCAGATTTGTGTGAGAGAAGCTTCCGGGTTGGTGAATCTCGTCAGAGGCTGAAATGTGCTGAGCAGCTACTGAATATCTCTATAAAAGGAAGAGACATGATGGAGGAAGAGGAAGCTCACCTTCCCAGCAGCCCCCTCCTGCAGCACTCACAGGGTTAATACAGAGCAGCTGCAAGCAGAGGAATTCCTCCATGTACCCCAATACAGAATCTCCAAAGGGCCCCAAAGTGATAAATCATCCCAATTACCCTGACGAGGGGCATCAGGGGATGCAGAAATGTGATGCGCTAATTTATCAAGTTAGGAATCATCCCTTTCCTGCAGCACGCAAATCACAAGTAGTAAACATGACACCCTTCATCACCAGACCAACCTCCTCAACTAATAGGGACCCTAGACCAGAGCCAATAACCTAACGCAGAGCCCAGACTAGACCCCCTAAACTAATAAAGGCTTCAGATCACCTAACCCAATACATACACAAGACCAGAACACACTCCCTAAACTAACACAGACATCAGACCCCCTAAACTAATAGAGACCCTAGATCGGATCATCTAACTGAAAACAAACCCCAGAGCAAACCCCTCAACCTAATAGAGAGCCCAGACCAGACCCTCTAAATGTATAGAGACCCCAGGCCCCTTAACTGAATAAAAACCCTAGACAAGAGCCAATCAACTAATAGAGACCCCAGATCAGACCCACTAACCGAATACAAACCTGAAAACAGACCCCCTAATACAGACCCCATAAACTAATAGACACCAGACCAGACCCTCTAACCAAACGCAAACCCTAGACCAGACCCCCTAAACTTATAGAGGCCCCAGACCAGACCCACTAACCTAATATAGATGCAAACTCGCCTAAGCTATACGAACACCAGGCCAGAACCCCTAAACTAATACAGACCCCAGACCAGACCCTCTAACCTAATACAAACCAAAGACACCTTAACCTAGTAGAAACCCAGACCCCTAAGCGTATAAGGACTCCTGACCAGACCCCCTAACCTAAAGAAAACCCTAGACCAGAGCCCCTCAACAAGTAGATTCACCAGAACCCCTAAACTAATTGAGACCCCAGACCAGACCCACTAAACTAATACAGAATCCACACTAGACCCCTAACCTAATACCAATCCCAGACCAGCCATCCGTAAACTAATAAAGACCCTACACCAGACCCCCAAAACTAATGCAGACTACAGACCAGACCTGCTAACCTAATACAGACCCCAGACTAGAGCCCCTAAACTAATAGAGATACCAGCCTCCCTAACCTAATAGAAACCCCAGACCAGACCCCCTAACCTAATAAAGACCTCAGACCAGACTCTCTAAACAAAATGCACACCAATGAACAGACCCCTAAACTAATAGACACTAGACCAGACCCCCTAACCTAATACAGACCCCAGACCAGATCACCTAACCTAATAAAGACCTCAGATTAGATGCCCTAACCTAATAAAGACCTCAGACTAGACGCTCTAAACTAATAGACCAATGAACAGACCCCCTAACCTAATGGAAACCCCAGACCAGACTCCCTAACCTAATAAAGACCTGAGACCAGACTCCCTAACCTAATAAAGACCTGAGACCAGATGCCCTGACCTGAGACCGGACTCTTTAAACTAATACTCACCAATGAACAGACCCCTAAACCTAATTGAGACCCCAGATCAGAGACTGGAGCGCCAGGAAGAAAATTTGCATATTGCATGGTGCATTCTGGGAAGAGTGAAGAGTTCCTGTGAGCAGGAAGATTGCTGGGTTAAGCCGGGTCTAGCTGCTCGGAGGACATTGCCTGACCACGCCCCTGACACTTAGTAGCATCTTATGGGTCATATATCATCACTAGAACTCTTGACTTTTAGAAGTGGACATCAACTGACAACATGGGAAAGCAGAGAACCATATGGTGAGCTGCAATGTATGCTATATGTTTACAGACCGACCAGAGGAAAAGCCAAACTTCACCGGCCAGAAATGCAAGCTTGTGTCTCTACTGGAGGAAAGGTGCAAAGTCTTCGGGAGAGAATAGCTACATTGTAACTCATTAAGGAAGATGAAGATTTCCTTGACAAAGCAGAAGTAAGTTTTCAAAATATTGAAGAAATGTTTAGTGTACCTGCAGAAGCCGAGGAATGGAAGCATGTGACCCAAAGAAGCCGGAGGATCAGGAATCAGTCAGCACCCATACTGTTCAGGAACCGGAGCCAGGCTTTAACACAGGAGAACAACAAAGTGTGGCGGCCAAGCGCAGACCTTAGTGGGGAGGTTGTCAACGGTGGCTCTACGGTCCCTTCCCGGAATATCAAGATGCAGCCTGGCCTGGCTGCGCACAGTAGCAAAAGTAATAACCGTCTTGATGAATGGTGTAGTTTGAGTGCTCACGTGACCCCAGTACCTTTTTTGGTGAAGCATTTTGGTAGTGATGAAATACAGAGTCCAAACCAGATTTGATAAAGTAAACCAAAGGTACACAGTTTACTTAACGCTTGGAAGAATGACAACAGTTCAGACTTTGCAGAATTTTAATTAGCATTAACTTTAACAGATTTGTTGTGAACAGAAATTATATGTACTAGTTCCTTAATTTCTCCTCAGTTCAGGAAGATGAGCCCACCAACCTATGTTATCTGGGGGTCCTCTGAGACGGGTATTTGTGGAGGAATGGAGTGAATCGGGACGGCTTTCCTGGACTTAGTTAGATTAACGCTTAATAATGGCCACTCTACTCCGCATTCCGAGGGGTCTGCCCTGACTGTGATTCCTTCTTCAGTAGGGATGAAAAAGACTCCTTCCATTCTGGTCTCCTGACCTTGACTTTCCTTACTGAGCTTGACCAGAATCTCTAAGGCCTGACTTCTCCTGACTTGAGCCTTGCTTGCTTAGACTCCACTTCCAGACTACTCCCTCTGACTCAGACTCTGCTTCTTCTTCAACTCAACTCCACTCTACTCTACTCTCTAACCACACCAATACTCTGACTTTTTCTTCGTTTGCCCTACAGCTATGGGCTGATCTACGTAGCCAATCCCCAGGATAAGTCCTGTGCACACTATGTCAGTAGGAAGGGTAGAAGAGAATGAGGAAGTGGGCCACATTTTGCAGTGTAATTCTTGGGAAGGTTCTGTAGTGGAGGTGGCAGTAAGTAACCGGTCTCCGTCATTTGTTACAGTGTCTGACTCTGTCAGCGAAGGAAGTCAGAGACTTGCTATTGCGAAACTGTTATTACTAGAGATGAGCGAGCACACTGGTCTGAGCTTGATGCTCGTTCCAGCATTAGGGTACTCGAGATGCTCGTTATTCGAGATGAACACCACGCGGTACTCGAGTAAATTCCATTTACTTCCCTGCATGTTTAGCGCCATTTTCTGGCCAATAGACATGCGGGGAAGGCATTACCACTTCCTGCTGTGACGTGCCAGCTCTCCCCCCCCCCCTTCCCCGCAGTAGTGAGTGGCTGGTGAGATCAGGTGACCGCTGAGTATATAATGTGGTCCAGCCCGCGGCTCGCCTCAGACACACACTGGGCGAGATCAGGGACAGTGCTGCTGCTGATATAGGTAAAGTGGTAGTGTAGGATCCTGTCCTCAAGAACCCAAACGGTCCTTCTTATAGCTACATCTGACCGTGTGCATTACTGTTGTGGCTGCTGGGAGCAGTTTTGCACAATTTTTTTTTTTCATCTCGGGCTGTGCAGGCCATTTCATCTATAGCGTTCTCAGGCTGCAGTCTGTACTACATAGTATAGGGGCAGTACTGGTGAGGCAGGGACAGTGGTAGTGTAGGATCCTGTCTACAAGAACCCCAACGGTCCTTCTTAGGGCTACCTGTGACCGTCTGCATTTTACTGGGTGTCTGCTGGGAGTTGTAGTGCCTCACTATTACGCAGCTAGGCCTGTTTGCAGCCTTCCGTAATTTTTTTTTCTGTCTGGAGTTAGTGTTACAATACTGCTGTCAGCGTGAAAGTGTTCGCAAATAATTCCATAATCATTTATACCGCTCTGTGTCTGCAGTGAATTATACGCAGAGCGTAGGGCCAACACCGACACTTCTAGAGGGTAAGTGATATAGACAGTATACAGCCTGTATTCTTTTTCAAACAAAAAGAAAAACAGCTCCTTCGTTGGGCTGCACCTCACCGTCTCCATATTGCTGGGTGGCTGCTGGGAGTTGTAGTGCTTCACTATTTCACAGCTTGGCCTGTTTGAGGCCTTCCGTATTATTTTTTTCTGCCTGGAGTTTGCGTTACAATACCGCTGTCAGCGTGAAAGTGTTCGCAAATAATTCCATAATTATTTATACCGTTCTGTGTCTGCAGTGCATTAGACAGCGGTCTCACCGCTAAACAGTACTGTAATATTACCGGGGCCACTGCAAAGTATTTCAGCTCTGCCGCTGCGCAGAGCGTCTCACAATACCCTTTCCTTGGTGGGGTTGAGATCGCCACAGTTACCAGCCCTATCCACTGGCTTTAGAGTCTTCTCCCCCTCCACACAGCCTCTCTTATCTACAAGTCTCTGCGAGCGGTAAATTACCCCTAGGTATCAGCGCAAGACAGCGGTCACAGCATAGAGCCTCCGCTATCTACAAGTCTCTGTGTGCGGTGAATTAAGCCACAGTTGTCAGTGATGTACAGTGGGGTAATTTATTTGGGCCCTGCTTTATTCGTAATCCACCATGATGAGGAGTAGGGGTAAGGGTCGAGGACGAGGACGTCCAAGTGGGTGTGTGCACAGGCCGAGTGTCTGGGCGTGGTGAATCACAGCCGACTGCTGCGGGATTAGGAGAGAGGCAAGTTTCTGGGGTCCCCAGCTTCATATCACAATTTACGGGTCCGTGTGGTAGACCTTTATTACAAACTGAGCAGTGTGAGCAGGTCCTGTCGTGGATGGCAGAAAACGCGTCCAGCAATGTATCGACTACTCAGTCTTCTATGCAGTCCACTACTCCTGGCTTAGGGACTGCAACTCTGAATCCTCTGGCTGCTGCTCCTCCTTCCTCAAAGCCTCCTCACTCCATGAAAATGACATATTCTGAGCAGGCAGACTCCCAGGAACTGTTCTCGGGCCCCTGCCTTGATTGGGAAAAAATGGTTCCTCTCCCACCTGAGGAGTTTGTTGTGACCGATGCCCAACCTTTGGAAAGTTCCCGGAGTCCGGGTGATGAGGCTGGGGACTTCCAGCAGATGTCTCAAGAGCTTTCAGTGGGTGAGGAGGACGATGATGATGAGACAAAGTTATCTATCAGTGAGGTAGTAGTAAGGGCAGTAAGTCCGAGGGAGGAGCGCACAGAGGATTCGGAGGAAGAGCCGCTGAATGAGGAGGTGACTGACCCCACCTGGTTTGCTAAGCCTACTGAGGACAGGGCTTCAGAGGGGGAGGCAAATGCAGCAGCAGGATAGGTTGGAAGAGGCAGTGCGGTGGCCAGGGGTAGAGGCAGGGCCAGAGTGAAGAATCTCACAACTGTTTCCCAAAGCACCCCCTCGCGCCAAGCCTCCATGCAGAGGCCAAGGTGCTCAAAGGTGTGGATGTTTTTCAGTAAGAGCGCGGATGACTGACGAACAGTGGTGTGCAACCTGTGTCGCACCAAGATCAGCCGTTCACCGCCTCCGGGTCGCACCAATGCCTCAAGCTGCCACTCAGATCCAACCCCTCCTCTCAGGACACAGGCAGGAGCATTTCCCGGCCTGCACCCACACCCTCACCTCCACTGTCCTCGACCCCATCCAGCAATGTCTCTCAGCGCAACGTTCAGCTGTCGCTAGCGCAAGCATTGGAGCAAAAGCGCAAATACGCCGCCACCCTCCCACATACACAAGCGTTAAACGTGCACATTGCCAAATTAATCAGCCTGGAGATGCTGCCGTACAGGCTTGTGGAAACGGAGGCTTTCAAAAACATGATGGCGGCGGCGGTCCCGCGCTACTCGGTCCCCAGTCGCCACTATTTTTCCCGGTGTGCCGTCCCAGCCCTACACCAGCATGTCTCCCGCAACATAAATCGTGCCCTCACCAACGCGGTTACTGGGAAGATCCACTTAACCACGGACACGTGGACAAGTACTGGCGGGCAGGGCCACTATATCTCCCTGACGGCACATTGGGTGAATTTGGTGGAGGCTGGGACCGAGTCAGAGCCTGTGACCGCTCACGTCCTACCCACACCCAGAATAGCAGGTCCTTCCTCGGTTTGGGTATCTGCGGCGATCTATGCCACCTCCTCCAAACCCTCCCCCTCCTCCTCCTCCTATGCAACCTCTACCTCTCAATTAAGAAATGTGAGCAGCACATCACCAGCAGTCGGTGTCGCGCTGCGTGGCAGCACAGCGGTGGGCAAGCGTCAGCAGGCCGTGCTGAAACTACTCAGCTTAGGAGAGAAGAGGCACACGGCCCACGAACTGCTGCAGGGTCTGACAGAGCAGACCGACCGCTGGCTTTCGCCGCTGAGCCTCCAACCGGGCACGGTCGTGTGGGAACTGCTACTGCGCCAGGTTGGGCCTGTGGAACTTTTTCCTGGCTAATCCAGTCTTTGGAGCGGTGAAAGAAAACGTAACTGATTTAATGAGACCTTCACAGCTGCACTAGCATTGGAGTCCGCTGTAGGCCCGCGATTGTTGAGGGTTTGTGCAGAGGCCTATGTCCTGGGTGCAGTGAAAGTCTGCCATGTTTGGGCACTCTGATTTCTTTATGTGTCCTGTCTTTGGGTTCCTGGGACCCACTCATGCTGTGGGTTCACACAGATTTCCCATAGAGGTGATTTAACTGCCTTGCACTAAAAAAAACACTGACTGACTAGGGCATGGATTGTGGGCCGAAGCAAACATGTATTTTCTCTCACGTTACCTCAGCTATCCGGGGCACTGCATTGGGACAAACAAGAGGAGCGATACAGCGCTAATGAGACTTTACAGCTGCGCTAGCATCGGAGTCCGCTGTAGGCCCGCGATTGCTGAGGGTTTGTGCAGAGGCCTATGTCCTTGGCGCAGTGAAAGTCTGCCATGTTTGGGCATTCTGATTTCTTCATGGTTCATGTCTTTGGGTTCCTTCGGCGCGCCTACGCTGTGGGTGCACACAGACTTCCCATAGCAGTGTTTTACCTGTCTATCACAAATACACTGACTGACTTCGGTAGGGTGCAGAGTGCAGATGGCTTTCCCCTTGCGTTGTCGATGAGGTTTCCGGCACCCAAACAGAATGAGTAGTGTGTGGACACATGGATTCCCCATTGCTATGTAACTCGCGGCACCTTGGGTAACACAAGGTGTTTGCTAGGACCGAGCCTCACCCTGGGCCCGCTCACATACTTCCCACAAAGAATATTGCTGCATTGGGGAGATGTGTAGAAGTGCTGGCACCTGAGTCCCCTTTATGCCCACGTTTGCGACTCGTGACATTTTTGCGACGGAGGTGGCACGGGATTGGAATGATGATCGTACATCAATTTATCATCGATTCTCAACAGATTAGTGGGCTATCGCCCCGCCCCTTTCGAAGAGGGTCGCTGCCTGGCCCTGCCAACCCTCTGCAGTGTGTGCCTCCGGTTCCTCCTCATGGCAGACGCACTTATAAATAGACATGAGGGTGGTGTGGCTATGAGGCCAGCGTGTGGCATGAGGGCAGCTGAAGGCTGCACAGACACAGGGTCGTGCGGGGGGGTTGGGCAGCATGTAACCCAGGAGAAGAGGCAACGGTGTGTCCTGCAGGCAGTGCTTGTGCTTGGTTGGAGGTAGTGTGGTGCTTAGCTAAGGTGTGCCTTGCTAATGAGGGTTTATCCGAAGTAAAAATTGTTGCGGGGGGGGGCAGACTCTAGCCCCTATTGTGGCTTAATAGTGGGACCTGGGAGCCTCAGATGCAGCCCAGCATGCTGCCCCTGGCCTGCCCTATCCGTTTCTGTGATGTTTCCATGACTTTCGGATGTTTTCTGGTTTTTCACAAGTGCAAAATGCTCAAGTCGCCCATTAACTTCAATGGGGTTTGTTACTCGAAACGAACCCTCGAGCATCACGGAAGGTTCGACTCGAGCAACGAGCACCCGAGCATTTTGGTGCTCGCTCATCTCTAGTTATTACTCGCCAACAACTCTCAATTTTCCATAAGATGGACTCTTATAAGAGACTCTAGACTGTTTCTACACCCCAGTTAAGCTCCTTTATATGAAAAAGGACTTTTAAAGGTCTTCCCCATTTACGTAGTTATTTGATGGGTCTTGTTTTACAGATTGAAAAGTTTAAAATGTTAGTAACATTCAAGCTATGTGCAGGAGGAGGTTTAATATAGTGTTTATGGTGTTCTTTGCTTGCTCATGCCTAATTTGTAGTAATTTATCCTCTTATAATGGGATATGCTAATTTAATTATGGTTAGTTTAAATATGCCACCATGCGCATGAGTCCTGTGTGCCTGGTATGTTTGCTCTGTGTGTATGGCTGGAGGTTTCATGTTCCCCATGTAGTGTCTCAATGTTGGTCCACCGTCTAGTCTGTCCCAGTAGGCGGGGCCTTCCTTTCACCTTTTTCTTTAGTCAGGGAGAGTGATGGTAATTCCACTCGTCTCTTGTTTTTCCTGCCAGTCACCCTTCTCTAGTTTTTGTAGTTTGGTAGCGGTGTGTTTCATTCTTCAATAGAGAAAGTGATGGTCATTCCACTTATCTCAGCTCTTTTATCTTTGGGGAAGAGAGTAATGAACAAGCCCCATAGCTATACTAGTGAATCCTGAATTCTGTTCAGCAAAGTAGAAATACAAATGTACTTGCAAGTCATATTCCTGACATAATGTCGTAAATAGAAAAGCGGTACTCAGAAATGACACTTCTTGTTAGTCTCAGTACACCTGGAGTGGGTTTATTCTTCACATAGGTAACCGGGGGTAGGAGTTGTGTTTATAGGTTTCGCCTTGCACACTCCGTGACCGTGCAGAGGTCTCACAGGTGAATTGGAAGTAATACACTGAAGATAGCTCAACTCCGGATCTTACATTCTGATTTGGAGGCGCCGTGGTCAGCTTATTTTTAAGTAGGGGGGAACTGTAGTGACCCAGTACATGCTTTTGCTGGCCCCCTCCATAATGTCATACATGTCATGCCTAATGTTGGTGTGCTGTACAAATCTGTCTAGTCTTTCTGTTATTTTTGTATTGCACAGCTGCAGCGTGTGATGGATTAAGTGTTTACAAGAGCCTGCAGATTGCCTGTGAAGGTATCAGTTTATATCCTGTCACGTGGTATGAGTGTGATGATAAATAGGAGTGTTTGAGAGTGAGAAAGGAGTTCCATTTCTTCTGAGTTCCTGATAAAGAGTGCCAGCTACATGAGGGTACCTTCAACCCTCATGTAGTGAAGAATGGAAGAAGAAGAGAGGTCTCCGGTTCAAGCATGAGAGAAGAGTGAGCCTCCAAATGGAGAGAGAGAGCATGAGCAAACCGTGAGTGGGTTTTCCCAAGGACCAGGGCAGAAGTACTTGTTGCTAATTGTTCACACCCAAGCGTCCTGAAGTCTGGGACTGCTGGTTGGAGGTACGCGTCTTCAATTGTTCATGCCCAAGCGTCCTGAAGCCTGGGATCACTGTGTGGAGGTACTCTTAATCAAGTTTGTCTAAATACATGCACTTGGAAGTTTGTCTACTTTGCCTTGTACTGCTGGAGTTTGTTTAAGTAAATTTATTCCAGGCCCTGACCATTCCCAGGGACCTGAGGTATGTGTTATCTGTCTGCAGCGCCTTTATTCTCCACCGAAGGTCATTCTGGTGTGTAACGGAATTGTGGCATCACCCGTGACAATACCTATCCCTGTTCTACCGTTAATTGGGCATCCCTCTCCGAGGGGTGACCGGAGGAGGCCCAGTGTTGCCCTGGCCAAGGCTACATGCATCCCTCAGGGAGGGAGCAAGGTAGGTGCCCCCGTGACAAGCCAGCATCTTACCCTCTCTGCTCGTCAATGTACGCCCTGTGTGTGGGGGTCACCCTATGGGACGCTGCAGCCGTGCACCTACAGACACGTGAAAATCCTACCCAGAACTACATATATACATACATACAGAGATACACACTGTGGTAAGCTGGCGTCACTCGCCCCCAGGATCGCCGTCCTTTCCTTTCGGAATGGGCACAACATTGAAAAGCTCCAGAGACTTGTATTCTCTTTAAATCCTACGCTTGCCGGTATTTATTTCATACAGAGCAAAGTTCATTACATCAATAGCACAGTCCATTATCCGTACCCCACCAAAGTGAGAGTCTAGGGGCGTCCTCCCTGCCAAACTCAAGGCCGCCACTGGTCCACACTGGTCCTCGGGCTTGCAGCTCTCCTGAGCTATCAATTTCCCCCTGAGTGTGGAAGGAGCTGATACTTTTAGGCGTCCTTCACATGGGCAACACGATACCACCACAAGGAAATTGCAGCAAGATCATATTGGTGGTCTGTGTGATATTGCTGCATTTTCTCGCAGCAATACTGCAATTTTGTGGCACTACAAAACTGCAAGCTGTGCTACAAAACATGACTTTGTGGCACCATGTGCGAAGATTTTCGGGGGAGGGCTTGAAATATAACCCGTACCCTGAAAATAAGCCTTAGCTTATAATAATAAAAAAAACACATACATCACCTCTCCGGTGCGGTCAGCTCCACTGCATCTTCTCCCCGGAACTGGTCTTCAGCATCTCTTCTGACTGGGGATTGGAAAATCCTCACCTCCAGGAAGCGCTGCCGCTGATTGTCTGAGCTCTGTGACGCTCAGCCAATCAGTACCAGCGCTTGATGAATCAATCACAGCCATTCCTTAAGTGCTGGCTCTGATCATCTGAGCCCCGGCCCTCAGCCACTCAGAGGCAGTGCTTCCTGGACCCAGGGATTTTTCAATCCCCAGACAGAAGAGATGCTGAAGACCAGTGCCGGGGACCGGGAAGAGGATGCAGCGGAGCCAGAGAGCGCTTCTAAGGTGATGGATGTGGCTTTCATTTATTTTTTCCTGCAGCTAGGTCTTATATTAGGGCTCTGTTAGCAGGATTTCCTACTGTCACAGTTGCATCGCACCGCACATAAACCGCATTTTCATGTGATGCAACAGAGAGGGAGGCTCCATAAGGAAACATGGGCTACAAAACCTTACAGGTGGCGGCCGTATCGTGAAACCCGCGAGGTTTTGGACTTGCATGCTACAAAACATCGTAAATGTGAAGGAACCGGAGGGTAGCGTGGGCCTGAGGAAGGCCATACGGCCGAAACGTCGCTACTACTTATAGATGATGGGGGAATAAAGGTCACATTTTGCTGGCAGCCCGTTTATGCTGCCGGTCTTCTACATTCATCTGTTGGACTTGGTGGAGTGGAAGCTTTCAGACTCCTGCCTGGCTGTGCGCCTTTTTAGGACCGGACCGGCTCTGGGAGATTGTTGGTGCTGCTGGAACAATTTGTAGGAAAACATGGGCGTCACATCCATGCAATTTGCAGCATTGTCGCAATGTGAGAAAATCGCTTGACTTTGTCGCCCGTGTGAAGGAGGCCTTATGTTACTTCCTGCAACACCCACAGGTGTTACCTCTTGTTTCTACAGCCCTCTGCAGACCATTCTGTGTACTGCAGCACCACAACACATACATGCACCAAGTTCTGAGAGGGAATAAGAGAAATGGATAATGATCAGCGCCATCTAGTGGGTACTTATATATACGAACTGGTGGTGATTGTCAGGCTGGAGAACTCCTCACCATCCTCCAGCCAAATCCCACAGATCTGCAGCCACACATCGCACTACAGGTCCCAGGAGTGCAACCTCACCGCAACGCAAGGCTGAATCCACCGCCAAACACTGATGTCTGCAGTGGATAAACGCGACACATTATTGCGAGTGCCGATGAGCGCGCCGTCACACGGGGAGTCCTGTTGTAAGATCTGCACCAAATGCACATCAGAAATGCGCGCGTTTTACAGCCGTTGCACCAAGTTTTCTTTTTCCCCCACAAATGCAGCCCAACCGCGGCAACCAACCCCCACATGAAGGCATCCTGCAGCCGCCTGCACTTTTCACTGTGTGCTTTTCAGATGCACAACAAATGGCGCACTTCAACCGCAGGGCAGTTTGCTAACAGTAAAGACTGAATTAGGGGGAACGGCACGGGATTGGCCGCAGTTCACGGTTGTTGCAGCAAATTCTCCTGCATTTTCTCCCATGTGGTTTTGGTGTTTTCGCCACAATCCGCCCCGTGTGACGCATCCGTACAGCGAATGTCCAGGGTTCACGTGCACCAACTTTGGCCATTCCTGCAGTCCTATCAGGTATCCTGGGGGATTCTAGGAGCGTTGGAGTAGAGCTGTGTGCTTGTGAACATCGTGGCCACAACACAAGATGCGAGGGCGTGCGGACACACCCTCTGCCTAATTGATCGCATTTTGCACAGTTTTCATAATTGAAGAAAAACATCATAAAAATTATAGAAAGTAACATCCCAAAAATCGCTGCAAATCTGATGAAAGTGCGTCCAGCCTAAAGTACACGACACGAAGGGCGTTTCCATGGGATTCAGGGCGCACACACAGACATTGTAAAGTTGGGCTACGACTCTCCGGCGGGCTCGGACATCCCTTCCGTGTGCAGCAGGCGCTCGCTGCCGTGTGCGATTCCTCAGGACACGCTGCACATTCATCCGCGCAGCGAAGCGCCCGTGTGCAAACACACATTCTACTGAACCTCCAAGAATCGGACAGAGAACAGTCCCGGGTCCAAGTACCCCCACAGACCCAAGAGATCGCTCCAAAATCAGACAGAAATAGAACATATTGGGTCAAACTGTTGTTTTTACACTTCACATTTTTTGGACGAACATTGCTAGAAAAAATAATGGCACGTCCTATTTTGGTGTCATTTTGGACAAGTCTATGGCTGCAGATTGCACTCCAATGATGTGAGGGGATCCAATTTCTATGCAGGTAACTCTGGAAATCATAAATAAAAAGGAGAAACAAGATGCGTTTTTTTTTTACACGCATGTGAATAAGCCCCAAAGATTATAGCGGGTGACCCGACGCCATGATGGCTTCCATCTTTCTGGCAGAGACGCTCATGTAGTCCTGAATATCAGCCTGCATAGAAGGGGTTAATGAATTAATCAGGTGAAGCAGGAGCTACAGGTGAGATGACTGACTATATAAGCCAGCTGGGAGCAGTAGTCCTTCCCACTCAAGGACACAGCTGAGAGCTAAGAAGAGGCAGCATGGCTGACAAGGGGAAGGTTCACTTGAATGTGGTCATCATTGGCCATGTGGACTCTGGGAAGTCCACCACCACCGGCCACCTCATCTACAAGTGTGGGGGCTTTGACCCAAGATCCCTGGAGAAGCTGGAGGCTGCGGCTGGCCAGGTAAGGATGGAGGTGGTCAGCACTGGGGGGCTTTGTGCTCAGGTGGCTGTATATGTAGCAGAGTTGGATCTGTATGATGGCCTGAACTGTGTCCGGCGTGTCAGTGACCAGCTGGAGGGGCTCATGCAGGGTAGATTATATCCCACTATCAGCTAACTTCGCAAGGGGAGCTAACACTCACCATTCTGATGACCTCTCTGACTGATTTCCTTACTCAGGATGGAGGAGAAACTCCCCTACTCTGTTCTTCCTCCCTCTATCTCCTGCGTGATGCACCACATGTATCAGCTGCTCTGCCCCCCTTGTATGTCATATCTGCAAGTATAATACTAAGCAGCCCCTGCCCCAATATGTGGTTGTTGGTCAGTATATTCCCCCTGTGCCCCTCCGCTGAGGGCTGTAGACCAAGATGTGAGGCTGCTGGTGGCGGTTTGTATCTTGCTCTACTAATGGGGGTACTTGGTGATGTGACAGCTCTTGGCTCACAGAAGTACAGTAGCTAGACTGCATAAGAAAGTCTGCCCCTTGCCAGACCCTTCTGACTTCACCCCACAGGGTGTGATATGTGCACCTCTACTCTTGGTGTAGGTTCTAATGGGACCGTAGATGACTGCATGTAGACTAGCCGCTTATTGACAAACTTCATGACTAATGGAGGTTTCTACACTTCAGATTGGGAAGGGTTCTTTCAAGTTTGCATGGATCCTGGACAAGCTGAAGGCTGAGAGGGAGCGAGGAATAACCATCGACATCTCCCTGTGGAAGTTCCAAACCAACCGCTTTGCCATCACCATAATCGATGCCCCAGGACACAGGGACTTCATCAAGAACATGATCACTGGCACATCCCAGGTAGGGGCTCATTGCATGGCTGGCTTATGGAACCACAGGATGGGTGCAGACCTGACTTCTGGTTAACTTGTGACTAATGTAGATGAGGGTGTTTGCCTGGGTGTGGGTGGGCACACATACTAATCCTCACCAGGAAGCTGCTGTGAATTCTTGGTGGTGCCACCTTGCAGTTCCTAGTCATGTTGGTTCACCTAAAATACAACTAAACCAGTAGCCCCATCTTCTTTCAGGCTGATGTGGCTCTTCTAGTGGTTTCAGCAGCCACAGGTGAGTTTGAAGCCGGGGTGTCCAGAAATGGTCAAACCAGGGAACATGCTCTTCTGGCCTACACCATGGGCGTCAAGCAGCTAATTGTCTGTGTGAATAAGATGGACGTAACGGATCCTCCATACAACGAGAAGAGGTTTGATGAAGTAGTGAGGAACGTTGCCATCTACCTGAAGAAGATTGGCTACAACCCAAACTCTATCCCATTTGTCCCAGTGTCGGGGTGGACTGGAGAGAACATCTCGTCTCCGAGCCAGAAGGTACGTCTCTGTAGAAGGTCATGCATGACACCATGGAAGCAGTAGATCAGCATTGACTTGTCCCAAACTGCCCTTCATGTGGAACTTTATTCCTGTTGAGCTGTAACCTATCCAAGGGACATTTTCCTTCTCTGCCTCTGCTAAAGACGTTAGTCTTGTTTATAAAATCATGGTCACAAGTGACTTCTGATGAAAACCAAATGTCAATTCCCTCAGCTGGAAAATAGACCAGGAAGATCTGCTGCTGATCTGTCTTTACGGCAATCCTAGTATGTAAAGCCCAAAAGACATTTGCCCATCTGATGCAGCCATCTCCCCCATGTTGATCCAGAGGAAGGCAAAAAGAACCCAGTGAGGTGGAAACCAACTGTCTCCAATTTGAAGGATTATTCCTTCCTTACTCCAATCTGGCAATTAGAATAATTCCCGACCCTTCTGAGTGATCAGTGATGTAATGTTGTAACGCTCAAGAAAGACCTCCAAAATCTTACATCGTATCACCGTCACGACGTCCTCGGAGTTCCATAGTCTCACTGGTCTTACAGTAAAGAACCCACTTCTATGTCATGTGGAAACCTTCTTTCCCCTAGATGTAAATAGCGCCCCCTTGTTACAGCCATGGTAATAGATGATGGCAGAGATCTCTGTACTGACGCTGATATATCTATACATAGTTATTAGAGCGCCCCCTTGTTGCAGTCCTGGGTATAATAGATGATTGGAGAGATCTTTGTACAGGCCCCTGATACATTATACATGATTATTAGGTCTGCACTTGGCCACTAAATTAAATAACCCCAGTTTCGATGGCCTCTCTGGGTATTGTAGACCATCCTTTTATTACTTTAGTCACCACCTTTGTACCCACTCAAGCTTTGTCTGAGTACTGGTACCCAAAATTGTCCACAATATTCCATGTGTGGTCTGACCAGTGACTTGTAAAGGGGAAGAACAATGTTCTTATGGGCCCCCTAGGCCTCTTTTTAACTAACCGCCCCCCCCCCCCCCCTGAAGTCCTTCATGTCAGGGTCCCCAGTGGTTTCCCATTTACTGTGCAATGGTGACATGGATTTTCTGCTGTGTGCAGAACCTTAGTGTTTCCCCTCAATTGCCATCTTTCTGCCTCCAGCTTATCCAGATCCTCTTGCAATCTCCTTGCGTCCTCGTGTCTATGTAGACCTAGTTTTGCATCATCTAAAAATATTGATTTGCTGCACAATCCTTCTACCAGGTCACTGATAAATATTAAAGAGAATATGGCCCCAAACTGCTCTCTGTAGTGCCTCACTAGTGACGACACCTCTAGTACTGCCCCCTGTGGTACCACAGTAGTAACAGCACTCAATTAGTATGTACCATATAGAACCCCCCCCCCCCCCCCCCCCTCTGCTTTCTATCACTGACCAGTTACTTACCCACTTACACTCTCTCACCCAGACCAGTATCCTCATGTTATATAACAACCTTTTATGTGGCACAGTATCCAAAAGATCCAATGACACCCACCCCAGTCTAGTTTAGAACTTACCTCCACATAGAAGCTGATCAGGTTGGTCTGACTGGAGCAATCTCTAATAAACCCATGCTGATGTGGAGTTTTAAAGCTCTTTTCCTTGAGGTCCTCCATGATAGCATCTCTTAGAAACCCTTCAGACCTTTTACCCACAATAGAAGTCAGACTTGCTGGTCTGTAGTTTCCAGGTTCGCTTTTTGACCCCCTTTTGACTATTGGCCCCACATTAGCTACACGTGAGTGTAATGCCGAGCCTCCGACCATGTGCTCTAGATGACTACTTTTCACCCACATACTAATATTGCTGCATTCAACAGATGAGTTGGTTTAGAGGATGGAAAGTGAAACGAAAAGATGGCTTTAGCAGAGGACAATCTCTACTAGAAGTCTTGGATAATTTGGTTCCTCCAGTGCGACCAGCAAACAAGCCATTACGACTGCCACTGCAAGACGTGTACAAGATAGGTGGTAAGTGGCATGCTGCATGGAACGTTCAAAAGTGCTACTGAACTCAGTAGGTATATATGTAGAATGGTTAAAGGGATTGCCCAGGACTTTGTAGGGAAACACAGCTGCATTCTTCAAAAATAAAACAGTGCCCCCCTCCGGTCAATGTGTGGCATTGGAGCTCCGTCTCACTTCACTGGAACTCTGTTGCAGTACCAGGCAATCCATGGATGTCCTTGTTCAGAACTGATATCCAACTGTAGCAGTGCTCATCATGGCAAACTTCTGACAGGCTGCACCCCTTTTTATTGAAAGCCACACCCTGTGGCCCATAATGATGTCCTTTGGTGACCCCTCCATGACAGCCAGACTAACCCCACAAGCAGTGCACTTGCGGTCAGGTGGCCGCCACGCTTTCTGACTTGTGATGCCTCCCCAGCATCTGTATGCAGCTGTCAGGGGTCAGATGTATTGCTGCCAGTCAGGACTAAACCCCAAGTGAATTAAATGCTTGTCGGTGGGCAGGATGGCATCCTAAATCGGGAGTGCCCCACAGAATCTGGGCTGGTTGGGAAGCATGCCAGTGGATGGTGTGGAGCAGCTTCTGGAGTGGCTCTCTGCAATCCTGGGCAACTCCTTTAAAGCAACTTGCTGGTCCTGGAGAAACCAAGATGGCCACACTGCTTGTGCCTACCTGATGTACACTGCATTAGTTTGTATCGAAGACACTACACCTGCTTTGATTGGGCAGTGCCAGTCAGAACAGCATGTAGTATGACTAGCATTGTATAATATGCACAGTGGGCATCAGGTTGTACGGCCATCTTTGTCCAGGGTCAGTGACTTTGTCTCCTTTGCACACAATGGCTCTTGCTGTTCTCTAGTCAATCCTCCATTTCTTCAAAGGAATTGGCACTGTGCCAGTGGGTAAAGTTGAGACTGGGATCCTCAAGCCAGGTATGACCATCTCGTTTGCACCATCAAACTTTACTGCAGAAGTAAAATCCATAGAGATGCATCATGAACCTCTGCAGACGGCGTTTCCAGGATATAATGTAGGATTTAATGTGAAGAACATAGCCATGAAGAGTCTGAGACGTGGCAACGTTGCTGGAAACTCCAAGAGTGACCCACCAACTGAGGCCACCAGCTTTATTGCCCAGGTACATGACTTCCTATGGTGGAAGGGTACTGCCAGGTCAAGAATGTCTGATCTTGTAGCCCACCAGGTGCCCCTTAACTGCCATAGTGATGGGTTTATCTCTCGCAGGTCATCATTCTGAACCATCCTGGCTTTATTAAAGCTGGCTACTCTCCAGTCATAGACTGCCACACGGCACACATTACCTGCCAGTTCTCAGAGCTGCAGGAGAAGATTGATCGAAGGTCTGGCAAAAAACTGGAGGACAGTCCTTATCAGCTGAAGTCTGGAGATGCAGCAATTGTAACCCTCAAGCCCATCAAGCCTTTCTGTGTAGAGCGGTTCTTTGACTACCCACCTCTAGGTAGGTTTGCACGTTGAGTTGCAGCTGGTCATCAAGGGTTGACAATCTACGGTATATTGTACTTCGTACCCATGTTAATCACTCGGAGTCTACTGGCTTATGATGGTCGGCTTCTCTATTGCAGGACGCTTTGCTGCCCGGGATCTGAAGCAAACAGTCGCAGTGGGTGTGGTTAAATCGGTGGAAAGAAAAGCCAACACCTTGGCCAGGAGACAAGGCCAGAAGCCCATCTTGGTGAGGTGAAGAGCTCATCGGCCAGCTTTCTTTCCGTTTCTGTAGTCTTGCAGAAGTTTCTGCCATAACAGTGAGCTGTAACTGTTATGTTAGTTGTTTTCAATAAAGATATGAAGCATAGAGTTCGGCATTGGTGACTTGACAGGAGGGGATGGCTCTCTGCTATCTATGGATTACTCCAATGGAGTAGAGTTTTAATAGTCCCAGAAGGGGACTTCTGCAAGCCACCCTCAGACCACTTCAGCTATACCTGGCAGAGCCTAACGGGACTCCATAAGATGCAGGACCGGAGTCCATTGTTGGGTCTCTGGCTGCCACAGCAATCCAGCAGCATGGTGTGAGTGGGCAGAGCCCCCTCTGACTACATGCTACAGTCAAGTGACATGGCATCTAAGGGGTAAAGGGCTGGGATCAGTTCTCCTCCTATCCTGGCCATTGACTTGATATGAGAAGTTGCATTATAAAGCCGGCTTCACACGACAAATACTGTAGAATCCTCACAGCAAACTTCAGCATTTACAGCATCTTCCAGGTGAGACTTCAGATCTGACAGGAAGCGTCCGGTGACCCTGCAGCGCGCCCATCTGTGCTGTGGACTAAAATACAAAGGTTAGACTCACAGCAGATACCCAGCCACAGCACTTGGGGGTAGACTAGCAGAGGTACTGGTGCAGATTACAGCGACCTAATGTTGGCCCGTTCATGCAATAACTGCATATTCTGCGGTGAGCGCCTCCTGCTGGTGGCTGCAAGATGAAGATCTAACTGCTTGGGTTTTAAACTCTAGGTGGTTCAGCAGAAGTCTTAGACTTCGCGGTATTCAAACTTGTATTGGTATCATGTCATCTCAAATGTAAATGCCGCCAACACCAGTCCAGCCTTCATCTAATCATCAACAATTGTCCAGTGTTCAAACAAACCGTTGCTGTCATGCCAACATGTCACTGCAGAGGGTCCAATGCTGCCGTACAGCTTACATGGCAGCTACAAGTCATGATATGGCCACGGGCGCACTCGGCGGGGCCACGGGCGCACTCGGCGGGGCCACGGGCGCACTCGGCGGGGCCACGGGCGCACTCGGCGGGGCCACGGGCGCACTCGGCGGGGCCACGGGCGCACTCGGCGGGGCCACGGGCGCACTCGGCGGGGCCACGGGCGCACTCGGCGGGGCCACGGGCGCACTCGGCGGGGCCACGGGCGCACTCGGCGGGGCCACGGGCGCACTCGGCGGGGCCACGGGCGCACTCGGCGGGGCCACGGGCGCACTCGGCGGGGCCACGGGCGCACTCGGCGGGGCCACGGGCGCACTCGGCGGGGCCACGGGCGCACTCGGCGGGGCCACGGGCGCACTCGGCGGGGCCACGGGCGCACTCGGCGGGGCCACGGGCGCACTCGGCGGGGCCACGGGCGCACTCGGCGGGGCCACGGGCGCACTCGGCGGGGCCACGGGCGCACTCGGCGGGGCCACGGGCGCACTCGGCGGGGCCACGGGCGCACTCGGCGGGGCCACGGGCGCACTCGGCGGGGCCACGGGCGCACTCGGCGGGGCCACGGGCGCACTCGGCGGGGCCACGGGCGCACTCTAACAATTACACAGGGGAAAAATATATTCTTTTCAGTAATATTACTCCCCTAGCAGGGGTGTGTCTCTAGGGGATATACCTGGCTTCACCCAAGGTAATTTGGTACTGGTGTCTACCTGTTCACACACCTGTCTGAGTTCCATGAAGCAGAGGTGTGCTACACCTCTTCCTGTGACATCTCAACACCATCCCTACAAAATATCACTGTCCGCTGTTTTCTCTAAAAAACTGACCACCTTGTCCTTCTGCTCTCAACCAACACCCCCCCCCCCACCCCCACCCCCACATCTCCATATAATATCTGGCACCACCATAACCCCCAGAGCGCATGCCTGCTGCCTCAGGGTCACACTGGACTCTGCATGTGGGGGGTAAAGGAGGTCAATCTCTGGCTTGAACATGCTGCCTGTGCCTCCGGAATGTTACTAAAATCCAGCCATACCCCACCACGGATACGCTAAAGACGTTTGGTTGTCACCCTCATCTACTCCTGACTCAACTACTGCAACTCTCTACCCATTGGCCTTCCCCACACCAGACTCTGTCCAATCCATACTAAATGCAGCAGCTAGACTCCTTTCTGTCCTGGCATTACTCAGAAACCTCCGCACTATGCCAGTCACTGCACTGGCTGCCCATCCACTGCAGAACTAAATTCAATCTACTCACCCAAAAAACTTCTAATATAGAGATGAGCGAGCGTACTCTGAAAAGCACTACTCGCTCGAGTAATTTACTTTATCCGAGTATCGCTGTGCTTGTCCCTGAAGATTCGGGTGCCGGCGGGGAGCTGCAGGGGAGAGCGGGGAGGAACGGAGGGGAGATCTCTCTCTCCCTCTCTCCCCTGCTCCCCGCTGCGACTCACCTGTCAGCCGCAGCGGCACCCAAATCTTCAGGGACGAGCACAGCGATACTCGGATAAAGCAAATTACTTGAGCGAGTAGTGCTTTTCCGAGTACGCTCGCTCATCTCTATTCTAATACGATCCTCACATGCTCGCCTCCAGGACTTCTCTAGAGCAGCACCCATCCTCTAGAACACTCTACCCCCAAAACATCTGGACAATCCCCATTGCGCAGAACTTCAGACACACCTCTTCATGGAAGTATACCAAACCTCTGGATCTAATCTCCTCTACCTTCCACTTTGCTTTTCATATACATCTTCTGCCTCATACCTTCTTATCACCCCCCCCCCCTGTTTTGTTTCATAATGAAATACTGTATGTTTTCATTATTTTATGTTCCCCTGCATCTCATCTCATGCCCCTGTATCACCCCTACCCAATCTTTCTCCAAATAAGTTTCTACCACATGTAAATGTCTTGTTTGTATCCCCCATGTTTTGCAATTGCTATGGAATAAGTTGGCACTATACAATAAAGGTGTGTGTATAATTGTATCCATTCATTGTCAGTAACATCCTTCCCCCCCTAGGAGTGTATGGATATATACTAGCTGATACACCCAACTTCACCCGAGTAATTTGGATTAGGTGTTTGTTATTCGCATGGAGAATTCTATGAATTTGTGGTAAATTCAGAGAAATAAAATATGTATACACAAAGAGCATTAGATTCTCCTCAGACTGCATGTACTAATGTCTCTCTGTAAAAGGTGTTGCCCCTCCCACTCCTCACTTTATACCCTTAAAGGTAATGCCCCTTTTAGTCAAATTTACAGCAGATTGAAGGTTGCAGCCCCTTCTTAGCCTTAAAGGTTCCATCCCTGCAATCCATGGCCACTTCCTTGAATACCTTTTATAGGCTTTCAGTCTATATACATAGAGGGGAGGTAACTTTCTCCTCACTATATTCACAGAGAGAGGAGGTAGATTTCTCCTCACTATATACACATGAAGCGGAGGTGGATTCTCCTCACTATATACATAGAGCAGAGGTGGATGTCTCTTCATTATACAAATACTTTTCCCTAGGCCTTATGGTTTCTGAGAAAAGAACTCGTATAGTGCAGATTTTTTTTTTTTTTTAATTATGTTTAGAATTGAATAACGAAGTTGTGACCCCTTAAGTTTTCCTATTTAGGTTGTGGCAAACTTCATGTTTGTGCAGTATAATTCTGTAGAAACTGTTTGGGTAAGACTACAAGGAAAGAACAACAGAGAGGACACCATTGTGGGCATTTACTATAGGCCGCCGGGACAAGCAGAAGATATGGAGGAACTCTATCTACATCAGATGGCCAAGCTCTAAGGGAAGCCCAACATAGTGATCATGGGAGACTTTACCCATCAGACATTTGTTGGGAATCTCTCAGGTAAAAGTAATGGATCCAACAGATTCTTATCCGCTCTTGTTGACAACTTTATCTTCCCAAAGGCAGAAGAGAAAACAAGGGGATCTGCTATCTAGGACCTAATTCTTACCAACAGGGAGGGAATGGTTGAGGGAGTAAGGGTGGCTGGGATCGTGATATCCTTGGATGTTGGATAACAAGGGGAGGAAGACCTGAGAAGACTCAGACCTCAAGGTTGGATTTCAGAAAGGCAGATTTTAGTGAACTCAGAAAGAGGAAGAATCCAATGGCGGGATGTTCTTAAGGACAGAAATGTCCAAATGGTTGGGAAATATTGTGAAATGAGGTTCTCAAAGCACAATCGTTACCAATCCCCAAAAGAAGGAAGAATGGGAAGCATTTAAAGAGACCAGGATTGATGAACACAGAACTTGTACACATGTTAAAGAGGAGGAACATATGTTTATCAAATGGAAAGACGGGGAAATATCTAAAGAAGAATATAATGGGGTCTGCAGAAATTGTAGGGCAAGTGTCAGAAAAGCTAAAGCTAATAATGAATTGAGGCTTGTAAGAGAGGCCAAAAGCAATAAAAAGGATGTGGGGGGGGGGGGGGGGGGGGTGTCAAAAAATGAAAATGGTGAATTGGCTAAGAATGATGTTGAGAAGGCTGAACTTTTACATTCCTATGTTGTATCAGTTTTCTCTCATAAAGTAGATGGAACATCAGCTGATCTTCCCTGCGCTATTGGGGGAATAAAAGAATGCAGGCTATCTATAAGCAGAGAGATGGTGAGGGAACACTTAGCTAACTTACATGAATTCCAGTCTTCAGGACCAGATAAATTAATAATAAACTTTATTTGTATAGCGCTAACATATTCTGCAGCGCTTACACGGACAGGGCGGATACAGAAAGACAAAAGGACAAACATTACAGAACCACGGTTCCATAGTAATCAGTTGATGGAAACAATAGGGGTGCGGGTCCTGCTCCAACGAGCTTACATACTACAAGTAATGGGGGGATACAGAAGGTAAAGGGGCTGGAGATGGGCACGGTATGGCAGGGTGGAGATGTGCACGGTATGGCGGGGTGGAGAGTGAGGGATGCTATACACATAAACAATGGTCAGACATTTATCCGTGTGACGGCAGAATCGGTATGACTGCAGGAGTGGTTTATGATGGCTAGCAGGGATTGCAGTCAGTAGGTCAGGGAACATGTTATCAGGTGGAGTATTGATGGGAAACTGATCAAATTTGCTGATGACACAAAGCTAGGAGGGATAGCTAACACTAGGGAAGAGAGAGAGGATTCAAAAAGATCTAGAAAAGCTTGCACAGTGGGCAGCGACTAACAGAATGGTATTTAACAAGGAGGAATGCCAAGTCCTACATCTGGGCCAGAAATATGGAAAAAGCACATACAGAATGGGAGGAATTGGGCTAAGCAGCAGCACATGTGAAAAAGACTTGGGTATACTAATAGATCACAGACTGAACATAAGTCAACAATGTGATGCAGCAGCCAAAAAGGCAAACACAATTCTGGGATGTATTAAGAGAAGCATAGAGTCTAGATCACGTGAGGTCATTATCCCCCTCTACTCTTCCTTAGTCAGACCTCATCTGGAATACTGGGTCCAGTTCTGGGCACCCCACTTTAAAAAAAGACATAGACAAACTGGAGCAAGTTCAAGGGAAGAGTTACCAAGGTGGTGAGCGGTCTGCAAATCATGTCCTATGAGGAATGGTTAAAGGATCTGGGAATGTTTAGCAGAAGAGAAGGCTAAGAGGAGACTTAATAGCCGTCTACAAATATCTGAAGGGCTGTCACAGTGCAGAGGGATCAGCCCTATTCTCATCTGTACAAGGAAAGACTAGAAGCAATGGGATGAAACTGAAAGGGAGGAGACACAGATTAGATATTAGACAGTGAGGGGATCAATGAGTGGAACAGGTTGGCACAGGAGGTGGGGAGTTCTCCTTCAATGGAAGTCTTCAAACAAAGGCTGGACAGACCTCTGTCTGGGATGATTTAGTGATCCTGCACTGAGCAGGGGGTTGGACCAGATGACCCCGGAGGACCCTTCCAACTCCACCATTCTCTTCTATGATAGATGTGTGTTATTAGTTACATTACATAGGGGGAGGGGAGTAACTTACTTTTAAAATTTCTAGTTGCTAAATAAGAAAAGTAAAGGGGTCACAACTCGATTATTCAATGCTAATTGCAAAAGTAAGTGCACCCCTATGTAATATAACCTCTCGGTGTCGTACAAATGTGAGACCATTATTTAGGTGCTAAATAGGAAAAGTAAAGGTCTTGTAACTTGATTATTTAATTCTAAGTGCAAAAGTAAGTGACCCCTGTGTAATATAAATAATATTACCTGTACCGCACAACTCTAAGAGCAAAAGTAAGTAACATAGTATGTTAGGCTGAATGAAGACAATGTCCATCTAGTTCAGCCTGTTCTCCCCCTTGTTGATCCAGAGGAAGGCAAAACAAAAACCCAATGCACTTTTTTGGTCACCCTGTCTCCGAGGAAAAAATCCAATAAAAAGCAATCAAAAAAATCGTATGTGTTCTAAAATGGTACCAACAGAAACTACAGGATGGACCGCACCAAATGAGCCCTCAAACAGCTATGTTGACGGCAAAATTAAAAAAATTATTATGCGCAGAAAATGATGGCATAAACTAAATTAAAAAAATTAAATGTCTTTGAAAAAAAATAACTACTATACCAAATTTTTGTTTGGTATAGTAGTTAATGTTTTCTTTTTCCTGTACCGCTTTTTTCGTACCGACCCATAGAATAAAATTATCAGGTCATTTTTGTTGTAGTTTGTGCGCCAGAGAAACAAGACGCACCGACCGATGGCGGAATGTCGGGTTTTTTTTCATTTTACTCACTTCGAATTTTTTCAGTATATCTTCTGGTACATTAAGCAGTACTAATGAAAAATACAACTCGTCCCGCAAAAACAACAAGCGCTCACACAGCGACCGCGATGGATAAATAAAGGAGCTCCGATTACTTTGAAAGTGTTTTATTTTAAATCCAGTTACATGCGCCTTGTATGCCGGCGATACCACAGGTGTGGTATATTTTATGTGCTGCTGGGACTTCTATCTATATATCGATTTCTTTTTCCTTTGTGAATACACTTGAGAAAAAACTATTTAATAGCTTTGTCTTCCCCCTCTCTTCTTCTATGATTTCTCCTGCATTATTTGTTAAAGGGCCAGCGCTCTCAGTGCAAATCATCTTACCATTTATATAATTGAAGAATAGCTTAGGGTTGTTTTTGCTCTCTTTGGCGATCAGTCTCTCTGCCTCCTCCTTGGCAGTTTTTATCTTTTCCTTACATATTTAGTTTTTTTCCCTGTATGTCTTTAGTGCTTCTTCACTGCCTTCTTATTTTAATAATTTGAACACTTTTTTTTTCTTTATAGCACCCCTTACAGTCTTGGGGGGCAATTGGTTTCCTTCTACTTGTAGTTGTTTGTTTGTGTTTTAAAGGGTATGAACTGCTCACATGAGGTGATAAGGATCCTTTTAAACTCCTCCCATTAGTCCTCTGTACTGATATTTTTGATGTTGCCATGTAATTAATGTTGCCAATAGTAGTTCTCAGCTGATCAAATTTTGCTTTACTAAAGTTTAGTTTCTTTGTCTCTCCCTGATAAGGCTTCTTATTGAATGACAGCTGGAAGTTGATTATATTGCGGTCACTGTTCCCCAAGTGCCCCTGAGCCTGTAACCCCTTTATTTGGTCTGGTTTGTTAGTTAGTACTAGGCCCAGAGTGTCCCTCCCTCTTGTTGGTTCACACAAGTTGGGTAAGGTAATTATCTTTAATTGTTCTCAAGAACTTATCACCCTTGTGAGATTTACAGGTTTTGTCTTCCCATATAATATCCATATAATTAACCCCTTAGTGATGAAGTCTGTTTGCACCTGAATGACCAAGTCAAATTTTGGAAATCTGACATGTGTTCCTTTAACATGGAATAACTCTGTTAAGGTTTTGCAGATCCAAGTGAATCTGACATTGTTTTATTGTACTTCATTTAGGTGGTAAAAATAGTTCAATAGAATTTGTGTATATTTATTAAAAATGCCAAAATTGGGAAAAATTTTAAAATTGTCATTTTTTTACATTTTCAATTGTAATATCTCAAATTTGTGCAAACATGCGGTACAAATTGCTGATGAGATATATATATATTTCCATCTGTTTACTTTATTCTGGAAGCACATTTGAAAAACGCTCATTTTTATTAACCATTTAGGAGACGTACAAATTTAACATTGATTATCAACATTTTGAGGAACACTTTATTTTCCTGCACCAAGCCAAGATTGCAAAGACTCATATGTGTCAGAATGATAGATCCCCCATAAAGACCCCATTTTATAAACTACACCCCTTAATGTACTCACTGAGGGGGCAGGAGGATTTTGATTCCACCGTGTTTTTCAGGAATTAATGCAATTTAGAGGAGAAAAAATACAATTTCATATTTTTGCAAATATGTCATTTTAAAGGCAGTTTTTTCCTCTACTTTACATGAAAATGAGGATTTACACCCTAAAATGGATCCCCCTGTTTGTCCTGTGTCAGGAAACATACCCAATGTGGCCCTAATCTTCTGTCCGTATGCACAATGGGGCCCAAACCGAGAGGAGCAGCCGGAGGCTTTCAGAACATACATTTTACTTGAAGGTGATTTAGGCCCCATTGCCCACTTGTAGAGCCCTTGAGCGGCCAAAACGATGGAAAACCCCCACAAATGACCCCATTGTGAATACTACACCCCCTAACGCATTTCTCTAGGGGTGTACTGTGTATTTTGACCCCATAGTTTTTGAATGAATCTAAGCAAAGCAGAAGAAAAGATTATGATTTTGTTGCGTCCTCTGGACGAGCAACCTCAATAACATAAATCAAAGGCACAACTGTGCAAAAGGAAACAAAAACTAAAGGCGAATGCTCTCCCTATCGACCCTAACCCGGGAGGCGGCCCTGCCTACTTGGCAGACCGACCGAGCTGATAAGTGCGAGCCTGCACTCAAACCTGGGCCACTGACCAGTCCCTCACTGGAAGCCCTAGCACAAAACAAAAAGGAGAAACAAAACCAAACAGTAAAGAACTTTGCTTATCCAGCAGAGCTTCCACCACTCTGTGTTGCTCTGTCGCTGTCCAACATAGAACTGAAGTGAATTGACCAGCACAGGAGTAACAGTTAGCACTGCTTAAATAGGAGTAGAGCTACTTAGCACCAGGTGCTGACTGTCATTAATCTTGCAACCACCACCTCTCAGCTCCAGGAGAGGTAGGAATGCTGCTAAACCCTGGTCTGGCCTGAAAGCAAGGTGGAAACCTCAGAACGGCTGCAACAGTACCTCCCCTTCTAGGAGGGGCCCCAGGACCCTTAAAGGGGTTGTCTCGCGGCAAACATCAAAATTTTACATTACCCCATTCCCCCTGTCACCCCCCCCCCCTGGTATAAAATAGCAATTTAAAGTGGTTTTTAAACCGCTTGCTACTCACCGATCCAACGAAATATGGAGTTATAAAAATCTTCTTCCTAAGTTGGCCGCCGATCCTTTCCCAGGGATGCACTGCGGTTTTCTCCCATGGTGCACTGCGGGTCTTCTCCCATGGTGCACCATGGGCTCTGTGCGTTCCATTGCCGATTCCAGCCTCCTGATTGGCTGGAATCGGCACACATGACGGGGCAGAGCTACGATGACGACGCGGTGACCAGCTCTCCGGCACGAGCGGCCCCATTCACCAGCCAGAAGCACGGATTGCGCAAGCGCGTCTAAAAACGCCAGAAGACATCAGAATTAGACGGATCCATGGCGACGGGGACGCTAGCAACGGAGCAGGTAAGTGAATAACTTCTGTATGGCTCATATTTAATGCACGATGTACATTACAAAGTGCATTAATATGGCCATACAGAAGTGTATAACCCCACTTGCTGCCGCGAGACAACCCCTTTAAGATCAGGCCATACAGAAGTGTATAACCCCACTTGGTGCCGCGAGACAACCCCTTTAAGATCAGGACGACCAGGGTTTGATCTGTGAAATTTTTTGACTCACCGGGAGTCCAAAATGTGACTTATTACTAACTGCTCCTCCCCATCCGCTAGCACAGGAGCCGGGGGTGGAGGGTCATTCCCAGGATCAATGAATCTTTTGAGCAGAGATTTGTGGAAAACATTGTTAATTTTCATCGCCCTGGGAATTTCTAACCGGAAGGCCACCGCGGTAATCTTGTCAATTATTTTAAACGGACCTATAAATCGCGAGCCAAGTTTAGCGGATGGTTGTTTGGGTTTTATAACTCTGGTACACAACCAAACCAAGTCTCCAACACGGAATTCCGCCCCCTCTGGGCGGTGACTGTTAGCAACTTGCTTTCTCCACTGAACTGCTCGCCGTAACTCTCTCTGGACCTCGGCCATAATAGGCCCAGAAGAATCTGGCTGCCCCAGTGCCGGAGCCGTAGCAACACACTTCTTCAATTTCTGAACCCTCTCAGGATCCATCTTAAAACCCTCTTGGGTATAAGTTTTGAGCGTCAGTCTCTCAGGAGGGGATACGCGGCTCCCGGGGAACTCATAGTCAGGGAGAAGTTTAATAGCTCAATCTCCCTGTCTGTGCGGTGGTAATTTGTCTGCCCCCACTGGGGGAAGCCCCTCAGAGAGGTCGGCGATGACCTCCGGCAGCTCTTCTGTCTGAGTAGAAGCTATATCAACAGAAACGCAACCAGACAAACACCTAGGGCTCCATTCAACAATGTCCCCCTTCTCCCAGTCTACTACCGGGTTGTGTAGACGTAGCCAAGGCAGCCCAAAGACTACTTGTGAAGGGAGGGATTCTATGACATATAATGTTATAATCTACCTGTGGAACAGCCCAATTTTTAAACGGACGTTAGGGACTAGAGATGAGCGAGCACCAAAATGCTCGGGTGCTCGTTATTCGAGACGAACTTTTCACAATGCTCGAGGGTTCGTTTCAAGTAACGAACCCCATTGAAGTCAATGGGCGACTCGAGCATTTTTGTATATCGCCGATGCTCGCTAAGGTTTTCATTTGTGAAGATCTGGGCAATTCAAGAAAGTGATGGGAACGACACAGAAACGGATAGGGCAGGCGAGGGGCTACATGTTGGGCTGCATCTCAAGTTCACAGGTCCCACTATTAAACCACAATAGCGGCAAGAGTGCCCCTCCCCCCCTCCCAACAACTTTTACTTCTGAAAAACTCTCATTAGCATGGCATACCTTAGCTAAGCACCACACTACCTCCAACAAAGCACAATCACTGCCAAAATGACACTCCGCTGCCACTTCTCCTGGGTAACATGCTGCCCAACCCCCCCCCCCCCCCCGCACGACCCAGTGTCCACAGCGCACACCAAAGTGTCCCTGCGCAGCCTTCAGCTGCCCTCATGCCACACGCTGGCCTCATAGCCACACCACCCTCATGTTTATTTATAAGTGCGTCTGCCATGAGGAGGAACCGCAGGCACACACTGCAGAGGGTTGCCATGGCCAAGCAGCCACCCTCTTTAAAAGGGGTGGGGCGATAGCCCACAATGCTGTACAGAAGCAATGAGAAATCCAATCCTGTGCCACCTCCATCAGGAGCTGCACACGTGGGCATAGCAATGGGGAACCCATGTGCCACACACTATTCATTCTGTCAAGGTGTCTGCATGCCCCAGTCAGACCGGGGTTTTTTATAAATAGTCACAGGCAGGTACAACTCCGCAATGGGAATTCCGTGTGCACCCACAGCATGGGTGGCTCCCTGGAACCCACCGGCGGTACATAAATATATCCCATTGCATTGCCCATCACAGCGGAGGTAAAGTCAGGTTTAATGCAGGTGGGCTTCAGCCCACACTGCATGTCCCAGTCAGACTGGGGTTCTTTAGAAGTGGACACATGCAGTTACAACTCCGTGTGGACCGACAGCATGGGTAGGTCCCAGGAAGCCACCGGCGGTACATAAATATATCCCATTGCAGTGCCCAGCACAGCTGAGGCAACGTCAGGTTTAATGCAGGTGGTCTTCAGCCCACACTGCATGCGCCAGTCTGACCGGGGTTTTTTTTATACATAGACACTGGCAGGTACAACTCCCTAATGTGAAGTCCCTGTGGACCCACAGCATGGTTGGCTCCCTGGAACCCACCAGCGGCAACAGTAACATTCCCGTTGCAGCAGTTTAGGGAGATAACAGTCTCTTTCACATTTCAGTAGTTGCAGTATAGAAAAGGCCCCAGTTACATTTATGTAGCAAAAGTGTAGGCCAACCCCCCACACCTTGCTGTACCATGAGTGCAGGTGAAGCCCATAAAAATTACTAGGATTACACTGTAGGCGAGGGCCCAAAAAAATTGGTGTACCAACAGTACTAATGTACCTCAGAAAAATTGCCCATGCCCAACCAAGAGGGCAGGTGAAACCCATTAATCGCTTTGGTTAATGTGGCTTAATTGGTAACTAGGCCTGGAGGCAGCCCAGTTAAAATAAAAATTGGTTCAGGTGAAAGTTTCAACGCTTTAATGAGAATTGAAACGTATAAACATTGTTTACAAAAGTCATATGAGTGAGCCTTGTGGGCCTAAGAAAAATTGCCCGTTAGGCGTGATTATGTGAGGTTTCAGGAGGAGGAGCAGGAGGAGGAGGAGGAGGAGGAATATTATACACAGATTGATGAAGCTAAAAGGTCCCCGTTTTTGATGATGATAGAGAACGATGCTTCCATCCGCGGGTGCAGCCTACGTATTGTTTAGGTATCGCTGCTGTCCGCTGGTGGAGAAGAGAAGTCTGGGGAAATCCAGGCTTTGTTCATCTTTATGATTGTAAGCCTGTCGGCACTGTCGGTTGACAGGCGGGTACGCTTATCCGTGATGATTCCCCCAGCCGCACTCAACACGCTCTGACAAGACGCTAGCCGCAGGACAAGCAAGCACCTCCAGGGCATACAGCGCGAGTTCAGGCCACGTGTCCAGCTTCGACACCCAGTAGTTGTTGGGGGCAGAGGCGTCACGGAGGATGGTCATGCAATCGGCTACGTACTCCCTCACCATCCTTTTACAGTGCTCCCGCCGACTCAGCCTTGACTGGGGAGCCATAAAGCTGGCAAAGGCCTTGGAGAGTGTTCCCCTGCCTGTGCTGTACATGCTGCCTGATCTCCGTGCCTCCCCTGCTACCTCGCCCTCGGAACTGCGCCTTCTGCCACTAGCGCTGTCGGATGGGAATTTTCTCCTTATAAGGTTCTCCTTATACCGTGGGTCGAGCAGTGTGTACACCCAGTAATCCGTAGTGGCCAGAATGCGTGTAACGCGAGGGTCACGAGAAAGGCATGCTAACATGAAGTCAGCCATGTGTGCCAGGGTACCTGTATGCAACACATGACTGTCTTCACTAGGAAGATCACTTTCAGGATCCTCCTCCTCCTCCTCCGGCCATACACGCTGAAAGGATGACAGGCAAGCAGCATGGGTACCCTCAGCAGTGGGCCAAGCTGTCTCTTCCCCCCCTCCTCCTCCTCAATGCGCTGAGATATAGACATGAGGGTGCTCTGACTATCCAGCGACATACTGTCTTCCCCCGCCTCCGTTTCCGAGCGCAAAGCGTCTGCCTTTATGCTTTGCAGGGAACTTCTCAAGATGCATAGCAGAGGAATGGTGACGCTAATGATTGCAGCATCCCCACTCACCATCTGGGTAGACTCCTCAAAGTTTCCAAGGACCTGGCAGATGTCTGCCAACCAGGCCCACTCTTCTGTAAAGAATTGAGGAGGCTGACTCCCACTACGCCGGCCATGTTGGAGTTGGTATTCCACTATAGCTCTACGCTGCTCATAGAGCCTGGCCAACATGTGGAGCGCAGAGTTCCACTGTGTGGGCATGTCGCACAGCAGTCGGTGCACTGGCAGATTAAACCGATGTTGCAGAGTCTACAGGGTGGCAGCGTCCGTCTTGAACTTGCGGAAATGTGCGCTGAGCCGGCGCACCTTTCCGAGCAGGTCTGACAAGCGTGGGTAGCTTTTCAGAAAGTGCTGAACCACCAAACTAAAGACGTGGGCCAGGCATGGCATGTGCGTGAGGCTGCCGAGCTGCAGAGCCGCCACAAGGTTACGGCCGTTGTCACACACGACCATGCCCGGTTGGAGGCTGAGCGGCGAAAGCCAGCGGTCGGTCTGCTCTGTCAGACCCTGCAGCAGTTTGTGGGCCGTGTGCCTCTTCTCTCCTAAGCTGAGTAGTTTCAGCACGGCCTGCTGGCGCTTGCCCACCGCTGTGCTGCCACCCCGCGCGACACCGACTGCTGGTGACGTGCTGCTGCTGACACATCTTGATTGCGAGACAGAGGTTGTGTAGGAGGAGGAGGAGGGTGGTTTAGTGGAGGAAGCATACACCACCGCAGATACCAGCACCGAGCTGGGGCCCGCAATTCTGGGGGTGGGTAAGACGTGAGCGGTCCCAGGCTCTGACTTGGTCCTAGACTCCACTAAATTCACCCAATGTGCCGTCAGGGAGATATAGTGGCCCTGCCCGCCTGTGCTTGTCCACGTGTCTGTTGTTAAGTGCACCTTTGCAGTAACCGCGTTGGTGAGGGCGCGTACAATGTTGCAGGAGACGTGGTCGTGCAGGGCTGGGACGGCACATCGGGAAAAGTAGTGGCGACTGGGAACCGAGAAGCGCGGGGCCGCCGCCGCCATCATGTTTTTGAAAGCCTCCATTTCCACAAGTCTATACGGCAGCATCTCCAGGCTGATCAATTTGGCAATGTGCACGTTTAACGCTTGAGCATGCGGGTGCGTGGCGGCGTACTTGCGCTTGCGCTCAAACGGTTGCGCTAGCGACGGCTGGACGCTGCGCTGAGAGACATTGCTGGATGGGGCTGAGGACAGCGGAGGTGAGGGTGTGGGTGCAGGCCGGGAGACGGTAGTGCCTGTGTCCTGAGAGGGGGGTTGGATCTCAGTGGCAGGTTGGGGCACAGGGGGAGAGTCAGTGGTGCAAACCGGAGGCGGTGAACGGCCTTCGTCCCACCTTGTGGGGTGCTTGGCCATCATATGCCTGCGCGTGGTGGTGAGGCTGGTGGTGGTGGCTCCCCGGCTGATCTTGGCGCGACAAAGGTTGCACACCACAGTTCGTCGGTCGTCTGCACTCTCAGTGAAAAACTGCCAGACCTTTGAGCACCTCGGCCTCTGCAGGGTGGCATGGCGCGAGGGGGCGCTTTGGGAAACAGTTGGTGGATTATTCGGTCTGGCCCTGCCTCTACCTCTGGCCACCGCACTGCCTCTTCCAACCTGCCCTGCTGCTGCACTTGCTTCCCCCTCTGAAGACCTGTCCTCAGTAGGCTTAGCAAACCAGGTGGGGTCAGTCACCTCATCGTCCTGCTGCTCTTCCTCCGAATCCTCTGTGCGCTCCTCCCTCGGACTTACTCCAATTTCTACTACCTGAGTGATAGACAACTGTGTCTCATCGTCATCATCCTCCTCACCCACTGAAAGCTCTTGAGACAGTTGCCGGAAGTCCCCAGCCTCATCCCCCGGACCCCGGGAACTTTCCAAAGGTTGGGCATCGGTCACGACAAACTCCTCCGGTGGGATAGGAACCATTGCTGCCCATTCTGAGCAGGGGCCCGAGAACAGTTCCTGGGAGTCTGCCTGCTCCTCAGAATGTGTCATTGTAATGGAGTGAGGAGGCTGGGAGGAAGGAGGAGCAGCAGCTAGAGGATTCAGAGTTGCAGCAGTGGACGGCATAGAAGTCTGGGTGGTCGATAGATTGCTGGATGCACTTTCTGCCATCCACGACAGGACCTGCTCAGACTGCTCATCTATATATATAAAATTGAATGTATGTCTGTCTGCGTGCGTGCGTGTTTGTCCTTTATGCGCTACTACACCATTCATCCGATCGCCATGAAACTTTGGGAAGTTGTTGAGTACACTCCTGGGAAGATTATAGGCATAGTACAAATATCCTACGATAAATGGCGCGCGAGCGTCGTCGAAAGTTACGCCCCCCCCCACACGTAGATCGAATAAGTAAGCCACCTGCTATTGTGATGTCATCACTGATGTCATCAACATCGGACGCCCTTGAACATGCCCCAACATGTTCTATAAAGCTGCATTGTGATGTCATTAAGGCTCTATTATGACACGTACAGCTTGGAACCACTAGAGCACGCCAGCCAATTACCATTGGAGTTGGAAGTGGGTAAACAAGTACTAGGATATCTTCCTAAGAAGCCACAGCAGCCGGATAAATTGTATGTTCCACCCAACGGCTATTTTATTCAGCCCGCAAGGGGGAAGCAGCGGCCTACAAAATCTCATTCAGGTAGGTAGGTTCAGTTCTTGGAGGTTGGGGAATGCTTATGGGCAAGGCCTTATGTCTCATCCCAACTCGATTATTCAATTCTAAGCGCAAAAGAATTAGCGTCCAAATTTTATGTACGGAATTTAATTCTCTCATTTCCCAATGTCATAGAAACTTGAAATTTGGCTCGAGCATTGATTATGTCATAAATAGGAAAAGCTAATGGGTCCCAACTCGATTATTCAATTCTAAGCGCAACAGAATTAGCGTCCAAATTTTACGTACGGAATCTAATTCTCTCATTTCCTGATGTCATAGATAGATAGATAGATAGATAGATAGATAGATAGATAGATAGATAGATAGATAGATAGATAGACTGTATGCAATAACCCAGATAGATAGATAGATAGATAGATAGATAGATAGATAGATAGATAGATAGATAGACAGACTGTATGCAATGACACGTACAGCTTGGAACCATAAATACTAGAGCACGCCAGCCATTTACAGTCAGTCTCCATTGGAGTTGGAAGTGGGCAAACATGTACTAGGCTATCTTCCCAAGAAGCCACAGCAGCCGGATAAATTGGATGTTCCACACAACGGCTATTTTATTCAGCCTGCAAGGGGGAAGCAGCGGCCTACAAAACCTCAGTGGTCGCTGCTGCCGTCATCTAGATATATAAAAACGAATGTATGTATGTCTGTCTGTCTTCGCAGCAACGCGCGACGGGTACGCTAGTCTATATATATAAAATTGAATGTATGTCTGTGTGTCTGTTTGTCCTTTATGCGCTACTACACCATTCATCTGATCGCCATGAAACTTTGGGAAGTTGTTGAATACACTCCTGGGAAGATTATAGGCATAGTAAATTTATGCGCGTGCGTCGTCGACAGTTACGACCCCCCACGTAGATCGTTCAATTTCCATCATTGCCACTAATTCTCTCACTTCTCGATGTTGTAGAAACATGAAATTTGGCACGGGCATTGATTATGTCATAAATAGGAAAAGCTAATGGGTCCCAACTCGATTATTCAATTCTAAGAGCAAAAGAATTAGCGTCCAAATTTTATGTACGTAATCTAATTCTCTCACTTCCTGATATATATAAACTAGCTTATATACCCGGCTTCGCCCGAGTTAATTTGGTACTTGTGTTTATCTGGTGTTCACATAGAAAATCTTCTGAAGTCGTGGTTACTTTAGAGATTCTGAGGAAAAAGATATGTTCACCATTTTGCATAATTCTCTGCGTTACCCAGAAAACACCACGTGGAGGTAACCATCCGACGCTTCCTTTATATAAAATGACATCAGGAAGTGAGAGAATTTGATTACATACATAAAATTTGGACACTAATTCTTTTGCGCTTAGAATTGAATAATCGAGTTGGGACCCATTAACTTTTCATATTTATGACACAATCAATGCTTGTGCCAAATTTCATGTTTCTATGACATTGGGAAGTGAGAGATTTAGATTATGTACGTAAAATTTGGACGCTAATTCTTTTGCGCATAGAATTGAATAATGGAGTTGGGACCCATTAGCTTTTCCTATTTATGACATAATCAATGCTCGTGCCAAATTTCCCGTTTCTATGACACCGGAAAGTGAGAAAATTAGATTCCGTATGTAAAATTTCGACGCTAATTCTTTTGCGCATAGAATTGAATAATCATATTGGGACCTATTAACTTTTCCTATTTATGACATATTCAATGCGCGTGCCAAATTTGAAGTTTTTATGACATTGGGAACTGAGAGATTTAGATTATGTACGTTAAATTTCGACGCCAATTCTTTTGCGCTAGAATTGAATAATCGAGTTGGGACCCAATTACTTTTCCTATTTTGGAGATAATCTATGCTTGCGCCAAAATTCATGTTTCTACGACATCGGGAAGTTGGAGAACTTTTGGCGAGTCAGTCAGTGAGGGCTTTCGTCATATATATATATACTAGCGTACCCGTCGCGCGTTGCTGCGAAGACAGACAGACATACATACATTCGTTTTTATATATCTAGATGACGGCAGCAGCGACCACTGAGGTTTTGTAGGCCGCTGCTTCCCCCTTGCAGGCTGAATAAAATAGCCGTTGTGTGGAACATCCAATTTATCCGGCTGCTGTGGTTTCTTGGGAAGATAGCCTAGTACATGTTTGCCCACTTCCAACTCCAATGGAGACTGACTGTAAATGGCTGGCGTGCTCTAGTATTTATGGTTTCAAGCTGTACGTGTCATTGCATACAGTCTATCTATCTATCTATCTATCTATCTATGACATCAGGAAATGAGAGAATTAGATTTTGTAGGCCGCTGCTTCCCCCTTGCGGGCTGAATAAAATAGCCGTTGGGTGGAACATACAATTTATCCGGCTGCTGTGGCTTCTTAGGAAGATATCCTAGTACTTGTTTACCCACTTCCAACTCCAATGGTAATTGGCTGGCGTGCTCTAGTGGTTCCAAGCTGTACGTGTCATAATAGAGCCTTAATGACATCACAATGCAGCTTTATAGAACATGTTGGGGCATGTTCAAGGGCGTCCGATGTTGATGACATCAGTGATGACATCACAATAGCAGGTGGCTTACTTATTCGATCTACGTGGGGGGGGGGCGTAACTTTCGACGACGCTCGCGCGCCATTTATCGTAGGATATTTGTACTATGCCTATAATCTTCCCAGGAGTGTACTCAACAACTTCCCAAAGTTTCATGGCGATCGGATGAATGGTGTAGTAGCGCATAAAGGACAAACACGCACGCACGCAGACAGACATACATTCAATTTTATATATATAGATATATATATATATATATATACATATATATATATATATATATATTATATATAGACTAGCTGATATACCCGGCTTCGCCCGAGTTAATTTGGTACTGGTGTTTATCTGGTGTTCACACGGAAATCTTATGAAGTCGTGGTTACTTTAGAGATACTGAGGAAAAACATATGTTCACCATTTTGCATAGTTCTCTGCGTTACCCAGGAAACACCACGGGGAGGTAACCATGCGACGTTTCCTTCATATAAAATGACATCAGGAAGTGAGAGAGATTACGTACATAAAATTTGGACACTAATTCTTTTGCACTTAGAATTCAATAATCGAGCTGTGACCTATTAACTTTTCATATTTATGACACAATCGATGCTTGTGCCAAATTTCATGTTTTTATGACATTGGGAAGTGAGAGATTTGGATTATGTACGTAAAAATTTGGACGCTAATTCTTTTGCGCATAGAATTGAATAATCGAGTTGGGACCCATTAGCTTTTCCTATTTATGACATAATCAATGCTCGTGCCAAATTTCCCGTTTCTATGACACCGGCAAGTGAGAAAATTATATTCCGCACGTAAAATTTGGACGCTAATTCTTTTGCGCATAAAATTGAATAATGGAGTTGGGACCTATTAACTTTTCCTATGTATGACATAATCAATGCTTGTGCCAAATTTCCTGTTTCTATGACACCGGAAAGTGAAAAAATTACATTCCGCATGTAAAATTTGGACGCTAATTCTGTTGCGCTTAGAATTAAATAATCGAGTTGGGACCCATTCGCTTTTCCTATTTATGACATAATCAATGCTCGTGCCAAATTTCCTGTTTCTATGACACTGGAAAGTGAAGAAATTACATTCCGCACGTAAAATTTCGACGCCAATTCTTTTGTGCTAGAATTGAATAATCGAGTTGGGACCCAATTTCTTTTCCTATTTTGGAGATAATCTATGCTTGCGCCAAATTTCATGTTTCTACGACATCGGGAGGTTGGAGAACTTTTGGCGAGTCAGTCAGTGAGTCAGTCAGTGAGTCAGTGAGGGCTTTCAGCTTTATATATATAGACTAGCTGATATACCCGGCTTCGCCCGATTTATATATATATATATATATATATATATATATATATACACACACATACATACATACATACACATACTAGCTGATATACCCGGCTTCGCCCGAGTTAATTTGGTACTGGTGTTTATCTGGTGTTCACACGGAAATCTTATGAAGTCGTGGTTACTTTAGAGATACTGAGGAAAAAAAATATGTTCACCATTTTGCATAGTTCTCTGCGTTACCCAGGAAACACCACGTGGAGGTAACCATGCGACGTTTCCTTTATATAAAATGACATCAGAAAGTGAGAGAATTAGATTACATACAGAAAATTTCGACGCCAATTCTTTTGTGCTAGAATTTAATAATTGAGTTGGGACCCATTAGCTTTTCCTATTTATGACATAATCAATGCTCGGGCCAAATTTCCCGTTTCTATGACACCGGAAAGTGAGAAAATTAGATTCCATACGTAAAATTTGGACGCTAATTGTTTTGCGCATAGAATTGAATAATCGAGTTGGGACCCATTAGCTTTTCCTATTTATGACATATCCAATGCCCGTGCCAAATTTCCCGTTTCTATGACATTGGGAAGTGACAGATTTAGATTATGTACGTAAAATTTCGACGCCAATTCTTTTGCGCTAGAATTGAATAATCGAGTTGGGACCCAATTACTTTTCCTATTTTGGAGATAATCTATGCTTGCGCCAAAATTCATGTTTCTACGACATCGGGAAGTTGGAGAACTTTTGGCGAGTCAGTCAGTGAGTCAGTCAATCAGTCAGTGAGTGAGTCAGTGAGGGCTTTCGTCTTTATATATATATAGATGACTGTCTGTCCGTCCTTTATGCATTACTACACCTTTCATCTAATCACCATGACACTTTGGGAAGTTGTTGAGTACACTCCTGGGAAGATTACTGGCATAGTACAACTATCCTACGATAGGTGGGGCCCGTGCGTGCGTCGTCGACAGTTACGCCCCCCAGACAAAGATCGTTTGATTTCCATCTCAAGCACAAAAGCAAAAGGCATTACGAGCAACGGGAGGCGTGTTCAACTACAAGATGATACATCCGCCGAACGTATCACAAGACAATTGCTGGATATTGAGAATGCTGAGGTAAAATGAAAGCTGTGCTGTGATTGGTTGTTATATATTATACTGAGGTAACATGAAAGCTGTGCTGTGATTGGTTGTTATATATTATACTGAGGTAACATGAAAGCTGTGCTGTGATTGGTTGTTATATATTATACCACTGAGGTAACATGAAAGCTGTGCTGTGATTGGTTGTTATATATTATACTGAGGTAACATGAAAGCTGTGCTGTGATTGGTTGTTATATATTATACCACTGAGGTAACATGAAAGCTGTGCTGTGATTGGTTGTTATATATTATACTGAGGTAACATGAAAGCTGTGCTGTGATTGGTTGTTATATATTATACTGCTGAGGTAAAATGAAAGCTGCGCTGTGATTGGTTGTTATATATTATACTTCTGAGGTAAAATGAAAGCTGCGCTGTGATTGGTTGTTATATATTATACTTCTGAGGTAAAATGAAAGCTGCGCTGTGATTGGTTGTTATATATTATACTTCTGAGGTAACATGAAAGCTGTGCTGTGATTGGTTGTTATATATTATACTGCTGAGGTAACATGAAAGCTGCGCTGTGATTGGTTGTTATATATTCTACTGAGGTAACATGAAAGCTGCGCTGTGATTGGTTGTTATATATTATACTGAGGTAACATGAAAGCTGTGCTGTGATTGGTTGTTATATATTCTACTGAGGTAACATGAAAGCTGCGCTGTGATTGGTTGTTATATATTATACTGAGGTAACATGAAAGCTGCGCTGTGATTGGTTGTTATATATTCTACTGAGGTAACATGAAAGCTGTGCTGTGATTGGTTGCTATATATTATACTGCTGAGGTAAAATGAAAGCTGCGCTGTGATTGGTTGCTATTTCCTATACTGCTGAGGTAACATGAAAGCTGTGCTGTGATTGGTGGCTACTTCTTATACTACTGAGGTTGCATGAAAGCTGCGCTGCGATTCGTTGTTATATATTATACCACTGAGGTAACATGAAAGCTGCGCTGTGATTGGTTGCTATTTTTTATATTGCTGAGGCAGAATAAAAGTTGCGCTGTGATTGGTTGTTATTTCTCTTACTGCTGAAGTAACATGAAAGCTGCGCTGTGATTGGTTGTTATATTTTATACTGAGGTAACATGAAAGCTGCGCTGTGATTGGTTGTTATATATTATACTGCTAAGGTAACATGAAAGCTGTGTTGTGATTGGTTGTTATATATTATACTGCTAAGGTAACATGAAAGCTGTGCTGTGATTGGTTGTTATATATTATACTGCTAAGGTAACATGAAAGCTGCGCTGTGATTGGTTGTTATATATTATACTGCTAAGGTAACATGAAAGCTGTGCTGTGATTGGTTGTTATATATTATACTGAGGTAACATGAAAGCTGCGCTGTGATTGGTTGTTATATTTTATACTGAGGTAACATGAAAGCTGCGCTGTGATTGGTTGTTATATTTTATACTGAGGTAACATGAAAGCTGCGCTGTGATTGGTTGTTATATATTATACTGCTGAGGTAGCATGAAAGCTGTGCTGTGATTGGTTGTTATATATTATACTGCTGAGGTAACATGAAAGCTGCGCTGTGATTGGTTGTTATATATTATACTGCTAAGGTAACATGAAAGCTGCGCTGTGATTGGTTGTTATATATTATACTGCTAAGGTAACATGAAAGCTGCGCTGTGATTGGTTGTTATATATTATACCGCTGAGGTAACATGAAAGCTGTGCTGTGATTGGTTGTTATATATTATACTGAGGTAACATGAAAGCTGTGCTGTGATTGGTTGTTATATATTATACTTCTGAGGTAACATGAAAGCTGCGCTGTGATTGGTTGTTATATATTATACTGAGGTAACATGAAAGCTGTGCTGTGATTGGTTGTTATATATTCTACTGAGGTAACATGAAAGCTGCGCTGTGATTGGTTGTTAAATATTCTACTGAGGTAACATGAAAGCTGTGCGGTGATTGGTTGTTATATATTCTACTGAGGTAACATGAAAGCTGTGCTGTGATTGGTTGCTATATATTATACTGCTGAGGTAAAATGAAAGCTGCGCTGTGATTGGTTGCTATTTCCTATACTGCTGAGGTAACATGAAAGCTGTGCTGTGATTGGTGGCTACTTCTTATACTACTGAGGTTGCATGAAAGCTGCGCTGCGATTCGTTTTTATATATTATACCACTGAGGTAACATGAAAGCTGCGCTGTGATTGGTTGCTATTTTTTATATTGCTGAGGCAGAATAAAAGTTGCGCTGTGATTGGTTGTTATTTCTCTTACTGCTGAAGTAACATGAAAGCTGCGCTGTGATTGGTTGTTATATTTTATACTGAGGTAACATGAAAGCTGCGCTGTGATTGGTTGTTATATATTATACTGCTAAGGTAACATGAAAGCTGTGCTGTGATTGGTTGTTATATATTATACTGCTAAGGTAACATGAAAGCTGTGCTGTGATTGGTTGTTATATATTATACTGCTAAGGTAACATGAAAGCTGCGCTGTGATTGGTTGTTATATATTATACTGCTAAGGTAACATGAAAGCTGCGCTGTGATTGGTTGTTATATATTATACTGCTAAGGTAACATGAAAGCTGTGCTGTGATTGGTTGTTATATATTATACTGAGGTAACATGAAAGCTGCGCTGTGATTGGTTGTTATATTTTATACTGCTGAGGTAGCATGAAAGCTGTGCTGTGATTGGTTGTTATATATTATACTGCTGAGGTAACATGAAAGCTGTGCTGTGATTGGTTGTTATATATTATACTGCTGAGGTAACATGAAAGCTGCGCTGTGATTGGTTGTTATATATTATACTGCTAAGGTAACATGAAAGCTGCGCTGTGATTGGTTGTTATATATTATACTGCTAAGGTAACATGAAAGCTGCGCTGTGATTGGTTGTTATATATTATACTGCTAAGGTAACATGAAAGCTGTGCTGTGATTGGTTGTTATATATTATACTGCTAAGGTAACATGAAAGCTGCGCTGTGATTGGTTGTTATATATTATACCGCTGAGGTAGCATGAAAGCTATGCTGTGATTGGTTGTTATATATTATACTGAGGTAACATGAAAGCTGTGCTGTGATTGGTTGTTATATATTATACTTCTGAGGTAACATGAAAGCTGCGCTGTGATTGGTTGTTATCTAGATATATAAAAACGAATGAATGTCTGTCTGTCTTCGGAGCAACGCGCCACGGGTCAGCTAGTTTTCTAATAAAGGTCTACCGCGTGGACCCATTAATTGTGAGATGAATCTAGGGACCCCTGAAACGTGCCTCTCTCCTAATCCCGCAGCAGTCCGCTGCGATACACCTGGATCAAGAGCTCGGCCTGCGCCCACACCCTGATTTGGGCCTCCGCGTCCTCGCCCGCGTCCACGTCCTCTAGGCCTACCCCTACCCCTCAGCATGGTGTATTACCAGTAGTGCAGAAACAGAACGCTGTAATTAAATGTGCCGCTTATTGGCCTGTGGTTGGAGGCTGACTTCCCTTACGGAACGCACAGCAGAGCCAGGAAACAATTTTGCGCACGCCTGTAGTGAGACGTAGGTGTGTATGACTGAGCTAGTGGAATTCACAGCGCAGAAGCAGTCAAGTGGCCAAAGGCCAGTAGTAGGCCTAAGTATTTTGCTTCTATTTGTTTAAATGTTGAGCTGAAACACCAGACAGATACTGTAGGCAGCGTATAATATTATGTATACTCTTTCCCTCTGGCGGGATGACGGCGATCATGTAACAGAGACAGCAGATCCAGGAAACAATTTTGCGCAAGCCTGCTGTAACGCTTAGCTGCGTATTAATTAGGACTACTACCCCCAGCAGACACGCAGTACACTGAGGACGGTCACAGGCAGCCCAAATATAGTATTTTTCCCCAATTTTTTTGAAAAAGCCCACTGCCTATATAGACAGTATATCTCTTTCACCTTTCCTGCCTCACCAGTACTGCCCCTATACTCTGTACAATGACTGCTGACTGAGGACGCAATGCTCTGCACGCCCGATATACAAAAAATAAAATAAAATTGTGCAATACTGCTAAAAGCAGCCTCAACAGTACTGCACACGGTCAGATGTGGCCCTAAGAAGGACCGTTGGGGTTCTTCAAGCCTAAAATAACTCCTAACGCTCTCCCTATAGCAGCTCCAGCATCAGCAGCACTTTCCCTGATCTCTGTCAGAATGCATCTGTGGCGAGCCGCGGGAGGGGCCGATTTATATACTCGGGTGACACCTGATCTCCCCAGCCACTCACAGCAGGGGGGTGGTATAGGGCTTGAACGTCGCAGGGGGAAGTTGTAATGCCTTCCCTGTCTTTCAATTGGCCAGAAAAGCGCGCTAACGTCTCAGAGATGAAAGTGAAAGTAACCCGAACATCGCGTGGTACTCGTCACGAGTAACGAGCATCTCGAACACGCTAATACTCGAACGAGCATCAAGCTTGGACGAGTATGCTCGCTCATCTCTATTAGGCACACAAAACCTCAGATTTCTCTGCGATAGTGGAGCAGCATCAATGGCAGATACTGGGATGGGAGACTCCAGAGCCTTCATCTCTAAGCCTAAACGTCTGACCGTCTCCCGATGTATTAAATTAATACTAGCTCCACAATCCAGAAGGACTCTTATGGGGCTGCCCACACTATCAGACAGGATCTCAGCAGGAAGCACCAGTGTGGAGGGTGATATCCAGGCAATTTGATGGCCTAGAGGGGCCCCCTCAGTAATCTCCCGGTCATCAAGTCCTGACTGGCAATTATGACGGGGACAACACTGAGCCATGCGACCAATGCGGTTACAGGAAAAGCATCGACCTTTACACTGTACTTTGTTCCCATTCCTAGCCCTGGCAGCCAGAGACCCCAACTGCATGGGCTCCTCCACATCTGCTGATAAGAAGCCCGAATCTATGGAGAGTTCCTGATGTCTCTCCCTGATCCGTCTCCCAGAGACATGGTCTCATCAAGACTGCGGGGTACTGGATAACCTACCAGTACATTCTTGATTTTATTGGATAGACCCAAATGGAACTGGCTCTTTAAAGCAGGGTCATTCCACTGGGTTTCTGCTGCCCAACGTCGAAACCCAGCACAATAATCTTCGACAGAGGAGTCCCCCTGTCGTAAACGTCTGATATTCCCTTTAGCCACCGATATCTTGTTAGGGTCGTCATAGATTAGACCCAATGCAGCAAAAAAGTCATCCACCGAGTCCAAGGCCTCAGACGTTGGGGGTAATGAAAAAGCCCATGCCTGCGGCGCTCCCTGCAGTCTGGACATGACAATGCCCACCTTCTGGGCGTCGTCCCCTGAAGACACTGGACGCAGTCTAAAGTAGAGCTTTCAGGCGTCCCGAAAGGATCCGAATTTCTGCCTATCACCAGAAGAACTTTGCTTATCCAGCAGAGCTTCCACCACACTGTGTTGCTCCGTCGCTGTCCAACATAGAACTGAAGTGAATTGACCAGCACAGGAGTAACAGTTAGCACTGCTTAAATAGGAGCAGAGCTACTTAGCACCAGGTACTGACTGACATTAATCTTGCAACCACCACACCTCTCAGCTCCAGGAGAGGTAGGAATGCTGCTAAACCCTGGTCTGGCCTGAAAGCAAGGTGGAAACCTCAGAACGGCTGCAACAGATGTTCTTTTTTTCGGCAATTGTGTCCTTTTTAAAAATAGTTGTTTTTGTACCGCACAGATATAAATGGAGAATTTTACCCCAACATAGATCCCCCTGTTTGTCCCGTGTTCAGAAACATACCCGTTGTGGCCCTAATCTGCTTACAGGACACATCGCAGGGCCTATAATGGAGGAACACCCGTTGGATTTCCGGGCACAGCTGACCATTTTCTAGGTCCCATTGCTCATTTGTGCAGAAAAAAAATTGCCTTTCTAAAAGTAACCCCCCCCCCCCTTCCCCCGCCTTTTAGGCGTTCCCGAAAGTAATAACGTAAACTGTATGGTATGTCCAAAGACAGGGGTAATTACGGAGGCTGGTTGGGATGGGCAATAATACCAGATATCCCTCCTCTTCCCACGCTTGCTGCAAACCTGACACTTTTGGGGGGTATTTTTTGACCTCGCGGCCGGGACGGGGTGTAAAGTGGCTCTCTGTGAGTCTCCGTAATCTTGCTGAGGTGCGGCGGTCTCACACAGAAGACTCAACAAGCTGCTCCTGGAACTGCAGGAAGGCGAGCGTTCCCGGGGCTTCTTGTAAATAACGTATTACAGGCAGCAGTCTGAATAACGCTGGAGGCCCGCAGCGGATCCCAGCTGTGAGCCCGGCCGTGGTGCTGCGTACAGTCGCGTAACGTACTGCGCATAACTGTGTGCTCACACAGGCGGTCATGCGCAGTACACATTTTTATGCCCGCTGTCACTTGGCGATGACTCAGGTACCCGCAGCCTGTAAACAATGTGGAAGCGTATGGGATGTGGGTATTTCCGCGACCATAGAGCACAATGGGCTCTATGTTGCAGATATCTGCTGCGTTTTGCTTTCCGCGAGTCGATTATGTAATTCCGCCCCACTAATTTGAGCAGAATTGTGTAATCCAATGCATTTGATTGTTCCACGTATTACCGCGGCTCAAACGCATGCGGAATCTGCAATCTCTATCCAGTCGAGTGAAACGGGCCTAAGATAGATCGCTACCTTTTTATCACGTGACTGGAGACCGCTGAATGAGGCCACCGCTCACTGCTGCAGGCTCTTGACGCCTGTTGGTAGCCGGGAGTAATCCGTAAAGGGAGATGAAACTTTTTAACCTTTTTTTTTTTTATACTTTTTATTTTTACATGATCACCGTTAGCCAATGGATGACAGTGACCATGTGACCGGGAACTCCATACAGCAACCCAGGTGGCATCTCCCTGCACTCAGCTATCTTTGACAGCCGGATGCAGGGAGATTTTAACCCCTTAGTGACAGAGCTTTTTTGCTTTTTTCCATTTTTATTTTTTCCTACTCCCTTTAAAAAAATCGTAGCTCCTTTATTTCTCCATCGCCGTCGCTGCATGAGGGCTTGTTTTTTGCGGGATGAGTTGTATTTTTCAATGGCACTATTTATTGTACCATATCATTTACTGAAAAACTTTTTTAAAATTCTTAGCGGAGAGAAATGGAAAAAAAACGACATTCCACCATCTTTCGGTGCGTCCTGTTTCTACAGCACACAAATTGCAACAAAAACGACCTGATATTTTTATTCTATGGGTCAGTACGATTACTACGATACCAAACTTGTATAGTATTTTTTTTGCTGTAGTACTTTTATTTTATTTTTTAAGTTATTTAATTTTTTTCAATTATTTTCTGCGGTCATTTTGTGCGCGCAATACCTTTTTTATTTTTTCGTCGACGTAGTTGAGCAAGGGCTCATTTTTTGCGGGATGTCCTGTAGTTTCTGATAGTATCAATTTGGAATACATACGACTTTTTGATCGCTTTTTATTGCGTTTTTTCTGGGAGACAGGGTAACTAAAAAAGTGTATTTCTGGCGTTCTTTATTTTTTTTTTCAGACGATCTTCACCGTGCGGGAAAAATAATGCACTACTTTGATAGAGCGGACTTTTACGGACGCGGCAATATCAAATACATATTTTTGTTTTATGATTTTGATTTTTTAATAATGGATATGGCAAAAGGGGGGTGATTTAAACTTTTATAACTTTTTTTTTTTTAACAATTAAAACAACTTTATTGATTATTTTTTTTACATTACTTTGAAGTCCCCCTGGGGGACTTTAACATGCGATGCTTTGATCGCTCCTGCAGTATAACGTAATGCTATAGCATTACGTCATACTGCTTTTTTACAGGCAGTCTTTCAAGCCACCCTGTGTGGATGGCTTGATAGGCAGTCTGCTAAGGCAGCCCTTGGGCCATTCATTAGGCCCCCGGCTGCCATGACACCTGCACGGCTCCCCCGATCTCACCGCGGGGGGGCCGTGCGGGACCCCCGAACAGCGTTGGGGGCATTTAAAGGGTTAATAGTCGCGATCGGCCGAACGGCCGGGCACAGCTATTGCCCGCGGGTGTCAGCTGTAATAAACAGCTGATGCCCGCGCTGTATGGAGGGAGATAGCGCCGCTACCTCCCTCCATACACGTCCTGCAACAGCAGGACGTAGTTTTACAATAGGGCTGTCACTAAGGGGTTAAATTTGCCATGCTCCCCGGCCTTCTGCACATGCGCAGAAGCCCGCGGCAGGTGCAGATTGCGGCAGGACATCACGGAGGATGGGGGTGAGTATTTTCAGCTGCCCCATGGTTCCGATCCATGAGGGCAGCTGAAACTTTAACTTTTTAAAAGTCTTTTTTTCACTTTTCCGTGATAACGAGGGTCACGGGTTCCGGGAGTAATGGAGGAATAAAGAAGCATTACACTTATGGTGACATCTCCTGCCTCCCGGCTACCTTCAGTAGCCAGGAAATTTCAAATTTTCTAGGGGCTCCCGGCTTCTGCGCATGTGACTGATGTAATGACGCCTAGCGCGCATGTGCAGAAGACAGGCATCAGGTTTTGGAGGACTAGATCACCGCGGGACATCACGGAGGACGGGGGTGAGTATGTTCAGCTGCCCTCATGGATCTGATCCATGTGGGCAGCTGAATCTCACTTTTTAAAAACTTTTTTACACTTTAATGCGATCACATGACCGCGGGGGCTTCCCGTGGCCCCCCATGACAGCTCCAGGTTGTCGGCTACCTCCGGTAACTGATAGCATGGAGCTGTCACATCCACAGCCCACGCGGCTTTAATCCCCAGAGGCAGCATGTTTTTACATCCCTGGGGATTAAAGCCAACTAAAGCAGGATGTAAAAAGACAATAGGGTGGTCACCAAGGGGTTAAAGTCTCCCATAATAATTACTTCCTTGCGGTTTGACACTTCTTCTATTTGCCTTATTAATAAGTTTTCAGTTTCTTCTATTATTTTTGGTGGTCTATAGAAAACCCCTATTAGTATTTTGTTCTTTTTCCCTCCCTGCATGACTGGAGGTACATCACCTAACCGCCTCGCTCCCTTACTTACGCCAAAGACTCATAATACTTCTGGGTGTTAAACGTGGGGCCGGCCACAGCTTTATTAACAAACCTTTTAAACATTTTAACACTTTTAAAACTATTAGCATGGGAAGGGTTAAGATAAATTTAGATTTCTTGAAACTGTAAAAACACCACGGGCATTCGTAAGCCCCGATCTCCTCGGGCTTGCCAACCCTCCTCATCCTATCGCAGCCAGCACGGAAAGTTCTTCGCCTGTAACCCAGCTGTGACGACCTCCGAAAAACTCAACCCTTCACATGTCCGCGTAACAACTGCCAGTAACCATCTAGGGTGGATGTCTTCCAAATCCTTTTCCTCTGTCTTCCACACTGTGCTCTTTTCACTGCTGCCGCCTTCTCTTCCTTCTTCTTCTTGTCTGACTCTCCTCACACTTCTTCTTCTAGCTCCACCCATTCTCACTACGTTTGCTCCCATTTAACCCTTCTGTTCCCTTTCCCTCCAGTCCCTGGCAGCTGCATTAGGCATTCTGCTGCTTGCAATTCTACCCACAGAGATTCCACGTGTTCATCTCCTACACTTATATGTTCCCGTAGCTTCGGCATGAAGTAGGATTTAACATACAGACATACCCCTCCCCCTTTCTGGTTCCTTCGGTCTCTTCTGAAGAGATTGTATCCCTGTAAATTTACTGCCCGATAACACTTATCATCCAGCTATGTTTCCGTTATTCCTACTATATCGTAATTTTCATCAGACATTTTCGCTTCAAGCTCACCCACTTTACCAATCAGACTTCTTGCATTCATTGCCATACAATTTGTACGGTTGTTGTTAGGCTACTTATGGTCCTATTATCTGTTCTATCAGTTCTAACTGTACTAACCCCACCCCCTGCTCGATCCCCATTCCCATTACTTGGTACCAGGACACTATCTACACTGTCTTCCCCACTATTTCTCATTTTACCCTCCTCCCCCAGTCCCTAGTTTAAACACTCCTCCAGCCTTCTAGCCATCTTTTTCCCCAGCACAGCTGCACCCTCCCCATTGAGATGCAGCCCGTCCCTACGGTAGAGCCTGTAGCCGACAGCAAAGTCAGCCCAGTTCTCCAGGAACCTGAACCCCTCCTTCTTACACCAACTCCGGAGCCACTTGCTTACCTCCCTAAGATCCTGCTGCCTTTCTAGTGTGGCTTGTGGTGCAGGTAGTATTTCTAAGAAAACTACCTTGGAGGTTCTCTCCCTGAGCTTGGACCCTAGGTCCCTGAAATCATTTTTAGGGGTCCTCCATTGACCACTGATTTTGTCATTGCTGCCAACGTGCACCATGACCGCTGGATCCTCACCAGCCCCTCCCAGTAATCTGTCAACCCAATCTGCGATGTGTCCAACTCAAGTGCCAGGAAGAGAGCACACCATTTTACGATCCCGGTCTTTATGGCAGATTGCCCTATCTGTCCCCCTTATAATTGAGTCCCCCACCACTAGGACCTGTCTATTCTGACCTGCGCTCCCCATCCCCTTATCACTGGAGCATTCAGCCCAGAGGGCACACCGTGGTCAGAGGGCACATCGTGCTGCAGTGGTGCTGGCTCTGTAATGGCATCCTCCTCATCCGCCAACTTTGAAAACTTTATTCAGGTGTGCCAGATCAGGACTAGCCTCCCTGGTTCTCTTCCCTCTATCCCTCCTCCTGTCACCCAGCTTCTTGCCTGCTCCCCCTGCTCTTCCGTACTACCATCCGCCCCCGCCTCTACCCCAGCGAGTGCCTGCTTAGTGAGAAGCAAACTCCTTTCCATGATCCCAATGGCTCTCAGTGCTGTCAGTCACTCATTTAGATCCAGGATTTGGGCTTCCAAATGTACGATGAGCACACACCTTACACAACAGTATGCACCCTCAATCGGCTGATCAAGGACCGCATACATTGTAGTGGTCTGGACGGCAAGTAGCACACTGGACGGCATTGTCAAGCATGGAGCTCATTCTTGTGGGGATCTACAAATTTACTTACAGAAGTAACAGAGATCCACTAGATCCCACCCCTCACGCGCCTCTGCCGATTCGCATCCTAAAATTTTTTTTTTTACATTTTTCTATTTTATTTATTGCTTACACACTTACTTGCTCTTATACCCCCTCTCCCAGACATACTTAGACACACTTAGTGATGTTCTAAAAGGGTGTAGCGGCAATAGTGACAGCACAGTGTGCACCTCTCTAAAAATCACTGCACCTCTTATATATGTGATTCTGTGCTATAATACTAATGTAACCTGTAACATGATGGAGCTCAGTGATGTCATACTTGTGTGTGATGTCACTGAGGATCCTCCCATGCCTCTAGCAATGGGTGCTGACAGGGATTCAAGATGTGGTGGCAAGGTGGGCTGTACTCCTGTAAAGCCTGTCTATCCCATAACATTGTGCAGTAGCTTCACACGCAGGGACCTCTTTGCCTTCTGGACATTCATGCTCCTCATCCAGGGGGACAAGCAGGATAGATAATGGCCGAGAGATGGTCCCTCTGACTGCACCTAGCTGTAAGTTCCACCTCTGTGCATAAAGATGCCTAGGGGTGTTGAGGGACCTCACAGGACCCAGGGAGCTTATAGCTGGAATGGCTGAAAGAGAAACAGTTGGTAGTGTCCTAGATCTCACTGACTGGACACTTAGATTTGGTAGGACCAAAGCCTGGCTAGTCCACTATTTCTACTGGCCTAAGATGGGTACAGATGTAGTCAACTGCTGTCAGTCATGTGGATGTGGAAATCAAGGTCTGGCCCCAAAGCCCCCTTAGTTCATTTGACAGAAGTCTTTCAAAAGGGTCTTTGTGGATCTGATCGGGCCCCTGACCATTTCCAGCAGCTCTGAGAAATGCTGTATCTTTGACTATGCCACCTGGTACCTTGAGGCCATGGCCCTGTTCTCCATGCAGGCCAAGAAGATGGCTGACACCCTGATAGCCATATTTTCTCCTGTAGGATGTCCCAGGAAGATGTTTACCTATCAGGGGCCCCAGTTTATGTCCAGTCTGATGCAGTAATTCTGAAGGAAGATGCAGGTGCAACATCTGGTGGCAGCCCGTATCACCCCCGGACTAATGGTCTGTGTAAACGGTTCAATGGCACCCTGAAACAGATGCTTAAGATGTTGGTCAATTTCCACGGATGTGACGAGGAGCGGTATCTCCCTAACCTGCTATTTGCTTGCAGAGAGGTACTTCAAACCTCAACGGGGTTCTGCCCCATCAAGCTCCTGTATGGAAGGTGAGTACAGAGATCTCTCACACTTGTAAGAGAATCCTGGGAAACAGAACTGGTCACCTCTGAAGTGTTGGTCATCGACTATGTCAAAGGGCTCTGTGACAAAATGCAGATATTGACATAGCTGTACACAAGAACATGGAGCAGGTCCAAGCCAGCCAGAAGCAGTGAGAGAAAGAGCTTACAAGGTGGGTCAGAATTGGTGGCTTCTAGTCCCACTGACCCAAAACAAGCTTAGGCTGCTTGAAAAGGTCCATACATGGTTCATGGGCGACTCAATGATATGAACTATATTGTCACAATAGATCATGTCCGAAAAAAGCAGAGAGTCTTCCACCAGAATATGATGAAGGCTCATGATGAATATGCCTTGCCATTGTGCAGCCTGCCCAAGGAGTGAGAGGGAGAGGTACTAGTGCATCTACTATGAACAGTTTAGGTGGATGAATCCATCAAGGATGCAGTGTTCACCCTGCAGTTCACTGTGGACCAGCGGTCCCAGCTGCAGGAGGCCCTGATCCCCATCCTACCCACCTTCATTGGGAAACCTAGGTGACAGTTCACTATTTGAACACTGGGGACCACCAGCCTGTGAGGCAGCCGGCCTACGGAGTATCCCTAGAGGTGCAGGCAGATATGAAGTGGGTGACTGACGAGATACTGCATCTGGGTGTCATCCAAATTTTCCAGAGCATACGTGCCTCATCTGTAGTCCTGATGCCCAAAAAGGTTTGGAGGACCTCGTTCTGCATGGACTACAGGATTATGAATGCCATGATGGTATCTGATGCCCCACATTAATGAGTTATTGGACCAGCTAGCCAGTGCGCAGTACATCACCACCAGTTGGGCATATTGGCAGATACCCATAACCAAGGAAGCACATGAGAGGTCTGCTTTCATTACCCCTTTCGGACTCTACAAGTTCAGTGTGAGTTTTGGCATTAAAAATGTTCTGGCCACTTTACAATGTTTGGTAGATCAGTTGCTTGAGGGGCTTGAAGAGTTTGCAGTTGCTTACTTAGATGATAATGCCATCTTCAGCCCTACATGGAAGGAATACCTGAAGCACCTGCCGAAGGTGCTCAAGCGATCCAGACCACATGCCTGACCATCAAGCCTAGAAAGTGCCAGATCAGCATGCAGGAGGTGCAGTACCTAGGGCATCTAGTAGAAGGGGGAATGCTAAAGCCAAAGCCTGGGAAGATAGGTGCCATCGTGGCCTGGCCCACCCCGAAAACTAAGAAGCAGGTGATGTCCTTCTTGGGTGCCTCTGGGCACTACCATAAGTTTGTACCCAACTACAGTGCCCTAGTCAAGCTCCACACTGACCTATCCAAGAAGAAACTGCCTCAGGTAGTGAACTGGACCTCCAACTGTGAGCAGTCCTCTGTAGCCCTTAAGGCTGCTCTCTCCAGTGCTCCGATTCTGCAGGGCCCAAACTTTACCAGGAGGTTTGTGGTGCAGACTGATGCCAGTGCATACGGCCTGGGTACTGTTCGCAGCCAAATAAACTCTGGAAGCAAAGAGGACCCTGTGTGGTATCTGAGCCGCAAACTCCTGCCCAGAGTGTTGGTGTACGCCACAATAGAAGAGTGCTTAGCCAAGGTGTGGTCCATGCAGAAGCTGCACCCATATCTCTATAGGCACAACTTTACCATAGTGATGGATTACAACCCGCTTAACTCGCTGCATCATGTTGCAGGCGATAATGGAAAGTTGCTATCTTGGAATCTAGCTTTGCAGAAATATGACTTTACCATCCAGCGCAAGAAGGGCAGCAAGCACTGTAACAATGACTGATTATCCCTTCAGGGGGAGGAAGTGGAGATGGGCTTAGGAGATGAGTCACGGATCAACCTACCATGCCATCTCTAAAAGGGGAAGTATGATGTAATTGTCACCCTCCTTTCATGTCAATCTGCCAGTTTTTTAGTCTGGGGAAAGTTGATGTCTCTTTTTGGGACCAGCAAGCAAACCCTTTGTTGCAATGTAAACCCCTTAGTAATCACCCCATAGACTTTTTACATCCTGGTTTAGTGGGCTTTAATCTTCAAGGCTGTAAAAAAAACACACTCGCTCTGGGGATTAAAGCTACGTGGACTGTGGATGTGACAGCTCCATGCTGACAGCTGACGGAGGTAGCCGACAACTTGGAGCTGTCATAGGTTGCTGGGATATCCGACTCCCCTACCCCGGTCCGGTGATCGCTGCTATCCAATGGATAGCGGTGATCGCATGAAAGTAAACAAAAAGTTATAAAAATTTAAAGTTTCATCACCCCTCACCGATGAGATCCATGAGGGAATCTGAGCGTACCAACCCCCGTCCTCCATGATGTCCTGCGGCCTGTGACCAGACGCTGGCTTCTGCACATGTGCGCCAGATGTCATTACGTCACACACACGTGCAGAAGTCTGAAAGGCCCAGGAAATTTGAAATCTCCTGGTTTCTGGCTACTGAAGGTAGCTGGGAGGCAGGAGATGTCACCGGGGACCGCAGTGACCTGTCCCCAGGTCCATGATCACTATTATGCAATGGATAACGGCGATCACAGAAAAGTAAAAACAAAAGTTAACGTTTCAGCTCCCCTCATGGATCGGATCCTTGAGGGGAGCTGAAAATACTCACCTACATCCACCGCGATGTCCAGTGGTGATCTGAACCCTGCCGCGGGCTGTGGCGCATGCGCCTATGTGGCGCACATGCGCAGAAGGTCGGAGATAGCGGCCAACATAGTCTCCCTGCACCCAACTGTCAGAGATAGCTGAGTGCATGGAGAGGTCATCGGGGACTGCTATATGCGGTTCCCGGTCACATGATGCCATTATCCAATGGATAACGGTGATCGTGTAAAGTTAAAAAAAAAAGTTACTGTTTCATCTCCCCTTATGGATCGTATCCATGAGGGGAATTGAAATTACATATCTAAGGTCCCTGGATTTGTCCCCCGATGGGATCTTTATCCACGGCCCTTTCGGGTTGGAATTACGCAGATATACCCATAGCCCATCCACAATTACATTGTGTGCGGGCTGCCGGTACCCACATCATCACTAAGCGACAGCCAGAGACGCAGTTATGCGCAACACGTTACGCAGTCGTACGCAGCACCTCTGTAGTGCACAGAAGTTGATGTGCATATGTTCTGGAAGTTTCTGAATGATCTATGTAGTCTTTTCCTTATGTGTATTTCCACTGTCTTCTATGTGTATGAATATGATGTGTATTGCAAGCCTGCAGCACTGAATGAGTTACTGTTTGGGTTATGTCTGGAAAAGTATCTATTTGTCTATCATGTGACCTTGTGATATGTATGTGGATACAAGATGCATGTGAAGGGAGTTATCTTGAGTTCCCTGTGAAGAGCGTTAGTGAGAGTGAGCTAGGACTGGACTTGGAGGGTTCTCAGACACCTTCAGTCTGAGTACTAGAAGAGATGGAAGAGGCTGAACGGATAGACTTAATGCTGTGAACCGCTTCTTCTTTCCCCGTGTGGACTGGAGTATATGAGGAGGGCCGCTATAAGTGTGAGTTTCCCGCCTTGCGGTGTGACGTGTAATTCTACACAATCCTGTGAGAGTGGAGCCGTGGAGTTATAAGAGTCGTGTCCGGGACCAGAGAACCACAGATAACCTGGCCTGTGGAAGTCACTGTGTTCTCCTGTGTTTTCCTCCCTCACACATCACGCGTTCCTCTGCACTGCTGTACTGCCGCTGGATGTACAGTGGACTGTAATTGCTGGAACGGTTACACGTTGATTTGGCCTTTAAACTCTACCCCGTGTCTGCGTACTCTTATTTGTTTCCGAGAAAGATCACGGTGGAGGAAGGAACGGTGGCGTCACACAGGACAAAAGGATTAAAGTAATCCACTAGCGGGTTTCCCTATTTGATAAAGACATCCGTGCCCCTTGGACGTGTCCCCGGTTGCTCTCTGTGTGGGAGACGGTAGAGCCACCATGACAAGTGAACTACTCTACCCCTGCTGCCTCCTAGGCTGGGGCCCACTCCTCGGATGCTGCACCTCCGCCAGGCTCCCAGCTGGGATCCGCTGCGGGCCTCCGCAAGCAGATTCCACATCCGGCCGTGTGAGCCCGGCGTTATTCAGACCGCTACCTGTAGTACGTAATTTACAAGAAGCCCCGGGAACGCTCGCCTTCCTGCTGTTCCTTCTGTGTGAGACCGCCGCACCGCAGCAAGATTATGAAGCCTCACAGAGTGCCACTTTGCACCCCATCCCTACCACTGAGAGCAAGAAATACCCCCCAAATAGGAGGGGGAGGGGTATTCTAGGAGTGATCTAAGGATTTAGGGAGTCAATTTTATTTCTGCACAAGTGAGCAATGGGACCTGGAATTTATTCACTTGTGCCCTGAAATCCGACGGGCCACAATGGGTATGTTTCTGAACACAGGACAAACGGGGGTACATCTTGGGGTGCAAATCCTCATTTTCATGTGCAGTATAGGAAAAAAAACGACCTACTACGTATTTGCATAAATATGAAATGTTATATTTTCTCCTCTAAATTGCATTAATTGCACTAATAGATACACATTGTGGCAAGCTGGGGTCACTCGCCTACAGGATCGCCGTTCTTTCAATCCAGAATGGGCACCACATGTATAAAAAAAATGCTCCAGAGTCTTGTATTCTCTTTAAATCTGGTATTGGTGGTATTTATTTCATACACAGCAAAGTTCATTACTTGAACAGCACAGTCCATTATCCGTACCCCACCAGGGTGAGAGTCTAGCAGTGTACTCCCTATCAGACTCAAGGCCTCCACTGGTCCAAATTGGTCCTCAGGCTTGCAGCTCCCCTGAGCTATCAACTTCCCCCTGAGTGTGGCAGGAAGTGACACTTTTATGTTACTTCCTGCAACACCCACAGGTGTTACCTCTTGTTTCTACAGCCCTCTGCAGACCATTCTGTGTACTGCAGCACCACAACACATATATGCACCAAGTTCTGAGAGGTAATAAGAGAAATGGATAATGATCAGCGCCATCTAGTGGGTACTTATATATACGGACTGGTGGTGATTGTCAGGCTGGAGAACTCCTCACCATCCTCCAGCCAAATCCCACAGATCTGCAGCCACACATTGCACTACAGGTCCCAGGAGTGCAACCTCACCGCAACGCAAGGCTGAATCCACCGCCAAACACTGATTTCTGCAGTGGATAAACGCGACACATTATTGCGAGTGCCGATGAGCGCGCCGTCACACGGGGAGTCCTGTTGTAAGATCTGCACCAAATGCACATCAGAAATGCGCGCGTTTTACAGCCGTTGCACCAAGTTTTCTTTTTCCCCCCACAAATGCAGCCCAACCGCGGCAACCACCCCCACATGAAGGCATCCTGCAGCCGCCTGCACTTTTCACTGTGTGGTTTTCAGATGCACAACAAATGGCGCACTTCAACCGCAGGGCAGTTTGCTAACAGTAAAGACTGAATTAGGGGGAACGGCACGGGATTAGCCGCAGTTCACGGTTGTTACAGCAAATTCTCCTGCATTTTCTCCCATGTGGTTTTGGTGTTTTCGCCACAACCAGTCCGCCCCGTGTGACGCATCCGTACAGCGAATGTCCAGGGTTCACGTGCACCAACTTTGGCCATTCCTGCAGTCCTATCAGGTATCCTGGGGGATTCTAGGAGCGTTGGAGTAGAGCTGTGTGCTTGTGAACATCGTGGCCACAACACAAGATGCGAGGGCGTGCGGACACACCCTCTGCCTAATTGATCGCATTTTGCACAGTTTTCATAATTGAAGAAAAACATCATAAAAATTATAGAAAGTAACATCCCAAAAATCGCTGCAAATCTGATGAAAGTGCGTCCAGCCTAAAGTACACGACACGAAGGGCGTTTCCATGGGATTCAGGGCGCACACACAGACATTGTAAAGTTGGGCTACGACTCTCCGGCGGGCTCGGACATCCCTTCCGTGTGCAGCAGGCGCTCGCTGCCGTGTGCGATTCCTCAGGACACGCTGCACATTCATCCGCGCAGCGAAGCGCCCGTGTGCAAACACACATTCTACTGAACCTCCAAGAATCGGACAGAGAACAGTCCCGGGTCCAAGTACCCCCACAGACCCAAGAGATCGCTCCAAAATCAGACAGAAATAGAACATATTGGGTCAAACTGTTGTTTTTACACTTCACATTTTTTGGACGAACATTGCTAGAAAAAATAATGGCACGTCCTATTTTGGTGTCATTTTGGACAAGTCTATGGCTGCAGATTGCACTCCAATGATGTGAGGGGATCCAATTTTTATGCAGGTAACTCTGGAAATCATAAATAAAAAGGAGAAACAAGATGCGTTTTTTTTTACACGCATGTGAATAAGCCCCGAAGATTATAGCGGGTGACCCGACGCCATGATGGCTTCCATCTTTCTGGCGGAGACGCTCATGTAGTCCTGAATATCAGCCTGCATAGAAGGGGTTAATGAATTAATCAGGTGAAGCAGGAGCTACAGGTGAGATGACTGACTATATAAGCCAGCTGGGAGCAGTAGTCCTTCCCACTCAAGGACACAGGTGAGAGCTAAGAAGAGGCATCATGGCTGACAAGGGGAAGGTTCACTTGAATGTGGTCATCATTGGCCATGTGGACTCTGGGAAGTCCACCACCACCGGCCACCTCATCTACAAGTGTGGGGGCTTTGACCCAAGATCCCTGGAGAAGCTGGAGGCTGCGGCTGGCCAGGTAAGGATGGAGGTGGTCAGCACTGGGGGGGCTTTGTGCTCAGGTGGCTGTATATGTAGCAGAGTTGGATCTGTATGATGGCCTGAACTGTGTCCGGCATGTCAGTGACCAGCTGGAGGGGCTCATGCAGGGTAGATTATATCCCACTGTCAGCTAACTTCGCAAGGGGAGCTAACACTCACCATTCTGATGACCTCTCTGACTGATTTCCTTACTCAGGATGGAGGAGAAACTCCCCTACTCTGTTCTTCCTCCCTCTATCTCCTGCGTGATGCACCACATGTATCAGCTGCTCTGCCCCCCTTGTATGTCATATCTGCAAGTATAATACTAAGCAGCCCCTGCCCAATATGTGGTTGTTGGTCAGTATATTCCCCCTGTGCCCCTCCGCTGAGGGCTGTAGACCAAGATGTGAGGCTGCTGGTGGCGGTTTGTATCTCGCTCTACTAATGGGGGTACTTGGTGATGTGACAGCTCTTGGCTCACACAAGTACAGTAGCTAGACTGCATAAGAAAGTCTGCCCCTTGCCAGACCCTTCTGACTTCACCCCACAGGGTGTGATATGTGCACCTCTACTCTTGGTGTAGGTTCTAATGGGACCGTAGATGACTGCATGTAGACTAGCCGCTTATTGACAAACTTCATGACTAATGGAGGTTTCTACACTTCAGATTGGGAAGGGTTCTTTCAAGTTTGCATGGATCCTGGACAAGCTGAAGGCTGAGAGGGAGCGAGGAATAACCATCGACATCTCCCTGTGGAAGTTCCAAACCAACCGCTTTGCCATCACCATAATCGATGCCCCAGGACACAGGGACTTCATCAAGAACATGATCACTGGCACATCCCAGGTAGGGGCTCATTGCATGGCTGGCTTATGGAACCACAGGATGGGTGCAGACCTGACTTCTGGTTAACTTGTGACTAATGTAGATGAGGGTGTTTGCCTGGGTGTGGGTGGGCACACATACTAATCCTCACCAGGAAGCTGCTGTGAATTCTTGGTGGTGCCACCTTGCAGTTCCTAGTCATGTTGGTTCACCTAAAATACAACTAAACCAGTAGCCCCATCTTCTTTCAGGCTGATGTGGCTCTTCTAGTGGTTTCAGCAGCCACAGGTGAGTTTGAAGCCGGGGTGTCCAGAAATGGTCAAACCAGGGAACATGCTCTTCTGGCCTACACCATGGGCGTCAAGCAGCTAATTGTCTGTGTGAATAAGATGGACGTAACGGATCCTCCATACAACGAGAAGAGGTTTGATGAAGTAGTGAGGAACGTTGCCATCTACCTGAAGAAGATTGGCTACAACCCAAACTCTATCCCATTTGTCCCAGTGTCGGGGTGGACTGGAGAGAACATCTCGTCTCCGAGCCAGAAGGTACGTCTCTGTAGAAGGTCATGCATGACACCATGGAAGCAGTAGATCAGCATTGACTTGTCCCAAACTGCCCTTCATGTGGAACTTTATTCCTGTTGAGCTGTAACCTATCCAAGGGACATCTTCCTTCTCTGCCTCTGCTAAAGACGTTAGTCTTGTTTATAAAATCATGGTCACAAGTGACTTCTGATGAAAACCAAATGTCAATTCCCTCAGCTGGAAAATAGACCAGGAAGATCTGCTGCTGATCTGTCTTTACGGCAATCCTAGTATGTAAAGCCCAAAAGACATTTGCCCATCTGATGCAGCCATCTCCCCCATGTTGATCCAGAGGAAGGCAAAAAGAACCCAGTGAGGTGGAAACCAACTCTCCCCAATTTGAAGGAATATTCCTTCCTTACTCCAATCTGGCAATTAGAATAATTCCCGACCCTTCTGAGTGATCAGTGATGTAATGTTGTAACGCTCAAGAAAGACCTCCAAAATCTTACATCGTATCACCGTCACGACGTCCTCGGAGTTCCATAGTCTCACTGGTCTTACAGTAAAGAACCCACTTCTATGTCATGTGGAAACCTTCTTTCCCCTAGATGTAAATAGCACCCCCTTGTTACAGCCATGGTAATAGATGATGGCAGAGATCTCTGTACTGACGCTGATATATCTATACATAGTTACTAAAGCGCCCCCTTGTTACACTCCTGGGTATAATAGATGATGGCAGAGATCTCTGTACTGACCCTGATATATCTATACATAGTTATTAGAGCGCCCCCTTGTTACAGTCCTGGGTATAATAGATGATGGAGAGATCTCTGTACTGACCCCTGATATATCTATACATAGTTATTAGAGCGCCCCCTTGTTACAGCCATGGTAATAGATGATGGGAGAGATCTCTGTACTGACCCCTGATATATCTATACATAGTTATTAGAGCGCCCCCTTGTTACAGCCATGGTAATAATAGATGATGGGAGAGATCTCTGTACAGACCCCTGATACATTATACATGATTATTAGGTCTGCACTTGGCCACTAAATTAAATAACCCCAGTTTCGATGGCCTCTCTGGGTATTGTAGACCATCCTTTTATTACTTTAGTCACCACCTTTGTACCCACTCAAGCTTTGTCTGAGTACTGGTACCCAAAATTGTCCACAATATTCCATGTGTGGTCTGACCAGTGACTTGTAAAGGGGAAGAACAATGTTCTTATGGGCTCCCTAGGCCTCTTTTTAACTAACCGCCCCCCCCCCTCCCCCAAGTCCATGTCAGGGTCCCCAGTGGTTTCCCATTTAGTGTGCAATGGTGACATGGATTTCCTGCTGTGTGCAGAACCTTAGTGTTTCCCCTCAATTGCCATCTTTCTGCCTCCAGCTTATCCAGATCCTCTTGCAATCTCCTTGCGTCCTCGTGTCTATGTAGACCTAGTTTTGCATCATCTAAAAATATTGATTTGCTGCACAATCCTTCTACCAGGTCACTGATAAATATTAAAGAGAATATGGCCCCAAACTGCTCTCTGTAGTGCCTCACTAGTGACGACACCTCTAGTACTGCCCCCTGTGGTACCACAGTAGTAACAGCACTCAATCAGTATGTACCATATAGAACCCCCCCCCCCCCCTCTGCTTTCTATCACTGACCAGTTACTTACCCACTTACACTCTCACCCAGACCAGTATCCTCATGTTATATAACAACCTTTTATGTGGCACAGTATCCAAAAGATCCAATGACACCCACCCCAGTCTAGTTTAGAACTTGCCTCCACATAGAAGCTGATCAGGTTGGTCTGACCGGAGTAATCTCTAATAAACCCATGCTGATGTGGAGTTTTAAAGCTCTTTTCCTTGAGGTCCTCCATGATAGCATCTTAGAAACCCTTCAGACCTTTTACCCACAATAGAAGTCAGACTTGCTGGTCTGTAGTTTCCAGGTTCGCTTTTTGACCCCCTTTTGACTATTGGCCCCACATTAGCTACACGTGAGTGTAATGCCGAGCCTCCGACCATGTGCTCTAGATGACTACTTTTCACCCACATACTAATATTGCTGCATTCAACAGATGAGTTGGTTTAGAGGATGGAAAGTGAAACGAAAAGATGGCTTTAGCAGAGGACAATCTCTACTAGAAGTCTTGGATAATTTGGTTCCTCCAGTGCGACCAGCAAACAAGCCATTACGACTGCCACTGCAAGACGTGTACAAGATAGGTGGTAAGTGGCATGCTGCATGGAACGTTCAAAAGTGCTACTGAACTCAGTAGGTATATATGTAGAATGGTTAAAGGGATTGCCCAGGACTTTGTAGGGAAACACAGCTGCATTCTTCAAAAATAAAAAACAGTGCCCCCCTCTGGTCAATGTGTGGCATTGGAGCTCCGTCTCACTTCACTGGAACTCTGTTGCAGTACCAGGCAATCCATGGATGTCCTTGTTCAGAACTGATATCCAACTGTAGCAGTGCCCATCATGGCAAACTTCTGACAGGCTGCACCCCTTTTTATTGAAAGCCACACCCTGTGTCCCATAATGATATCCTTTGGTGACCCCTCCATGACAGCCAGACTAACCCCACAAGCAGTGCACTTGCGGTCAGGTGGCTGCCACGCTTTCTGACTTGTGATGCCTCCCCAGCATCTGTATGCAGCTGTCAGGGGTCAGATGTATTGCTGCCAGTCAGGACTAAACCCCAAGTGAATTAAATGCTTGTCGGTGGGCAGGATGGCATCCTAAATCAGGAGTGCCCCACAGGATCTGGGCTGGTTGGGAAGCATGCCAGTGGATGGTGTGGAGCAGCTTCTGGAGTGGCTCTCTGCAATCCTGGGCAACTCCTTTAAAGCAACTTGCTGGTCCTGGAGAAACCAAGATGGCCACACTGCTTGTGCCTACCTGATGTACACTGCATTAGTTTGTATCGAAGACACTACACCTGCTTTGATTGGGCAGTGCCAGTCAGAACAGCATGTAGTATGACTAGCATTGTATAATATGCACAGTGGGCATCAGGTTGTACGGCCATCTTTGTCCAGGGTCAGTGACTTTGTCTCCTTTGCACACAATGGCTCTTGCTGTTCTCTAGTCAATCCTCCATTTCTTCAAAGGAATTGGCACTGTGCCAGTGGGTAAAGTTGAGACTGGGATCCTCAAGCCAGGTATGACCATCTCGTTTGCACCATCAAACTTTACTGCAGAAGTAAAATCCATAGAGATGCATCATGAACCTCTGCAGACGGCGTTTCCAGGATATAATGTAGGATTTAATGTGAAGAACATAGCCATGAAGAGTCTGAGACGTGGCAACGTTGCTGGAAACTCCAAGAGTGACCCACCAACTGAGGCCACCAGCTTTATTGCCCAGGTACATGACTTCCTATGGTGGAAGGGTACTGCCAGGTCAAGAATGTCTGATCTTGTAGCCCACCAGGTGCCCCTTAACTGCCATAGTGATGGGTTTATCTCTCGCAGGTCATCATTCTGAACCATCCTGGCTTTATTAAAGCTGGCTACTCTCCAGTCATAGACTGCCACACGGCACACATTACCTGCCAGTTCTCAGAGCTGCAGGAGAAGATTGATCGAAGGTCTGGCAAAAAACTGGAGGACAGTCCTTATCAGCTGAAGTCTGGAGATGCAGCAATTGTAACCCTCAAGCCCATCAAGCCTTTCTGTGTAGAGCGGTTCTTTGACTACCCACCTCTAGGTAGGTTTGCACGTTGAGTTGCAGCTGGTCATCAAGGGTTGACAATCTACGGTATATTGTACTTCGTACCCATGTTAATCACTCGGAGTCTACTGGCTTATGATGGTCGGCTTCTCTATTGCAGGACGCTTTGCTGCCCGGGATCTGAAGCAAACAGTCGCAGTGGGTGTGGTTAAATCGGTGGAAAGAAAAGCCAACACCTTGGCCAGGAGACAAGGCCAGAAGCCCATCTTGGTGAGGTGAAGAGCTCATCGGCCAGCTTTCTTTCCGTTTCTGTAGTCTTGCAGAAGTTTCTGCCATAACAGTGAGCTGTAACTGTTATGTTAGTTGTTTTCAATAAAGATATGAAGCATAGAGTTCGGCATTGGTGACTTGACAGGAGGGGATGGCTCTCTGCTATCTATGGATTACTCCAATGGAGTAGAGTTTTAATAGTCCCAGAAGGGGACTTCTGCAAGCCACCCTCAGACCACTTCAGCTATACCTGGCAGAGCCTAACGGGACTCCATAAGATGCAGGACCGGAGTCCATTGTTGGGTCTCTGGCTGCCACAGCAATCCAGCAGCATGGTGTGAGTGGGCAGAGCCCCCTCTGACTACATGCTACAGTCAAGTGACATGGCATCTAAGGGGTAAAGGGCTGGGATCAGTTCTCCTCCTATCCTGGCCATTGACTTGATATGAGAAGTTGCATTATAAAGCCGGCTTCACACGACAAATACTGTAGAATCCTCACAGCAAACTTCAGCATTTACAGCATCTTCCAGGTGAGACTTCAGATCTGACAGGAAGCGTCCGGTGACCCTGCAGCGCGCCCATCTGTGCTGTGGACTAAAATACAAAGGTTAGACTCACAGCAGATACCCAGCCACAGCACTTGGGGGTAGACTAGCAGAGGTACTGGTGCAGATTACAGCGACCTAATGTTGGCCCGTTCATGCAATAACTGCATATTCTGCGGTGAGCGCCTCCTGCTGGTGGCTGCAAGATGAAGATCTAACTGCTTGGGTTTTAAACTCTAGGTGGTTCAGCAGAAGTCTTGGACTTGGCTGTATTACCTGCTTAGCAGTACTGGATATGCCGCTCAGCCTGGCGGGGCAGGCGGCTGCATTCACATATGGCATCTTGCAGCAGCCAGATCTTCATCTACTTGGTGGATTTAACCCTTGTATTGCAGGGGGTGGAGTTCCACCAAAGTGGACAGACTGCAGACTTACACTCAGCAGAACTTTCGCAGGTTGCCGCATTGTCGCACCGTGTGAAGGAGCTCTCTGGAATCCTCTCTTGGCTCGTACTACTCCACAGCACTTAGTCTCACTGTAACTGGGGACATTAACTTTAACTACTTGCTCGCTTACTTTACAAAATAAATACGTCTACAACTTCTTGCTGTATAAATGTGGGGTAGGTCACAGCTTTATTAAAATTTTCATATAACTCAAAAAATTTTAACTTTCTCAAACCAAAACCCTTTCCATAAACCGTCCTAGAGGACGTTCGTAAGCCCCAATCCTTTGGCTTGCCAACCTTCCTCGACTATCCCTATCCAGCATGGAATAACTCCAGGCCACACGGGATGTGCCATATCCCTATGGCGCATTCCGTCCCACCCCACCGACCGACCTGCACTAAAGCTGCCTCTACTCCATCCTGCAAACCTGATAAAGTATCCAATCCGACCTCATTGAGATGGACACCGTCCTCCCTCAATGCTCATTTTTCCATATCTTCAAGCTCCCAATGTCGCACCACAATACCGCCTAATGACCGAACAAACTGCGATCTTTTCAAATTGACTAGTTTTCTGACCCTTTCTATTGCCGCCGGGTCTCTCGCTCCTCTCTCCAGTGGCTCCTTGCCACTATGTCTGACCATACCATGATCGATTCCTGAAAGCAGTCACGAAAACGAAGTATGTCCTGCTTCATTATCACCAAGAGATATCCGCCATGTTTATTTTGCCAAGGTCGTCCCCGTCTGTTCCCCCCCCCCCCCCCCCCCCTTCCCCCTAGTTAAGCCTAAGTTCTTTCCTATTGGTCGTACCGATGCCCTCCTTTCCGCCCAATAGATGTATGAATGACCGATGATGTACACCCCCCACGGCTCCCCGGCTGGGGAAATAAAATAAACACAAGAAAAACCCCATATTGGGGAAAACTGTACAAAATTACTTTGTCAACAAATTGTAAACCGTTAACCCTGCGTTATTCGACCATCAAGTCCGGACTCACATAGGATTTGTATGCCTGGGATTTCCATCTGCCCAGCCTCTTTAATCCTTCTTCGTTCATGCCGCCTGCATCAGCCATAGTCGCAGCGCCAATCCTGAATGAGTGTCCCGAATTCCGACGGCTCAAAACCTGCTGCTCTTAACGAGGTCCGGAAAACCGATGCAAACTGGAACCGGGTAAGTAGGAGCCCTGAGGAATGAACCAAAACTTGCTCGCTCTGCGCCTTAGTAGCCATGTAATGACCTACTGTGCCCACCGGGCACCAGCATGTGCCCAATCTGCTAATCGCTAGCCATTCTCCTCTACCGTAAATGTCAGTCTTAGATTTTCAGACCCGAACCCGTAAGGACCCGTCCGTCATGAGAACGTCATTGCAAAGAAGGCCTCTGGTTTTATTCTTATTGGCGGGTACTAACACTCCGATCCTGAACGCCGCTCTGAACAACAACGCTTCCGAACCGTTTGTGCATGTGGATTCCAACACCTCCATTAATTTATTCAGTACTGAATATGTAATGGGGCGACGAGAATCTACCCGCCCCTTATCCTTCTTCCAACCGCGAACAATCTGCCGGAAAACAAAGTCCTTGGTAACATCCTTAACGCCGTGTAATTTTAATAAGAACGCGACACCTGACAAATGTCTTTTAGCTACATCAACCGACGATCGTTTTGCTATGGCCCCCCCCCCCACCATGCTGCCTCCAGAAAAGACAACCACGTCGACCAAATCGCCTTATAGGTTTCCCATGTCGCAACCGCCACCGAGGATTCCACCAGCCTCAGCAACTCTCTTCTGCCAGACTCCATAAGAAAGGCGGGCAGCGTACCACCCTGGCAGCCGCCTGTGGGTGCCGCTCCCCGAACAGCTCCATCTGCGAACGAGAGAGTGCGTCAGCCGCTCCATTGTTATAACCCGGTACATGCTTTGCTCATAAATAAACATTGCAAAACCACGTGCCTTAAAAGGGCCAACACAGGCGGAGAAGCCGAAGACTGTTTGTTAATGGTGTGTACCACCGCTGCGTTATCTGACCAGAAACAGATCTTACGATCCTGGAGCTCCTCGCCCCATAACTCCAGTGCCACCACCAGCGGGAAAAACTACAGCAACGGTTTTATTCCATTGCCGCTCCAACCACGCCCCTGGCCAGGACTCCCTGCACCAGTTGTTCTGAAAAATAACCCCAAAACCAACGGAACCGGCCGCGTCGGCGAACAAGCACAGCTCAGAGCCCGACCACTCTTCCTTCGGGCACACCACTTGTCCGTTGAACATATCCAAAAATACACGCCAAATGTGTAGATCCGCTCTGATTCTATACGTCATTCGTATGAAATGATGGGGCTCTCTGGCCCCCACTGTCGCCAAAGATAACTGTCTTGAAAAAACACGGCCCATGGGTATCACTTTACACGCGAAATTTATCAACCCCAGGAGGACCTGCACCTGCCGCAACGTAGCCTTTTTACAACATGATACTTCTTTCACCGACTGGCGAAGCCAAGCTACTTTATCCGCCGGTAACCTGAAGACCATGTCAATCGTGTCTATCTCTATCCCGAGAAAAGTAAGCCGAGTCACCGGACCCATGGTCTTCTCTTCGGATAGCGGAACCCCAGCATGATGCATGAGTTGCCGGAACGTGTCTAACAAAAACCCGCAATCACCCGATGACTCTGTACCAATGAACAGAAAATCATCCAGGTAGTGCGTCACAAATCCGATGCCCGTCTCGTACCTGAGCATCCACTCTAGGAAGGAGCTGAATACCTCGAAGTAATAACATGAAATGGAGCACCCCATCGGCAAACACATGTCAAAAAAGAATTGGTTGTCCACCTTGCAACCCAGTAAGTGAAAACATTCCGGATGCACGGGCAATAACCGGAAAGCCGATTTGATATCGGCTTTTGCTAGATGCGCCTGCTTTCCCGACTAGAAGTACAGCCTGATCAAAAGAAGTGTAAACCACTGAGGCTTGTTCTTTTGAAATACCATCGTTTACCGACTCCCCTTTTGGGAAGGATAAATGATGTATCAGGCGGAACTTGCCGGCTTCCTTCTTGGGTACTAGCCCCAATGGGGAAACTCGCAAGTTAACGAAAGGGGGTTCCTCCAAAGGGCCGGCCATGCGGCCCAGCTCTACTTCCTTGAGCAATTTTTCCCTTACTAAATTTAAATTGTCAATTGCGGACTTTAAATTGGGGCTCAACGTTGAAGCTGGTTGAAAAGTGAACGGAATAACAAAGCCGACGGAAAAACCAAGCCTAAGTATTTTTGCTCCCTGCTTCCTGTGGTATTTGTCTAACAACTACAACAGGAACTTGCTTCTCACTGGGGTGCGGTGCTCCACTGACACCGCCCCCAGCGGCGGACGTTTTTTGCTTTCTGAAGCACCGAATTGCAGCGTGCTGGCCCCCGCAGACAGAACATTCGTGTCTGAACTTACAGGTGGCGTAAAAACGACAGTGGCCCTCGTTGTATAACCAACAGGAGCCATTAGGTTTCGGTGAAGCCGCAGGTGGCTGTTCACTGCCCCTGCAGCCCCCCCTTGAAAGGACGTTCTTTGGGGGCGCTGGGCTAGAATAAGCTGGATCCATACGTCTGTTGCTTTAGACGCCCAGCTTATGTGATTTACACCCAAAATGCGACACCTGAAATCTTCATTGTATCGCCACCACGCAGCGCCGCCGTGCAATTTTTGTATGCACTATAAATGGTGTTGAGGTACACCAAGAGTTCCGGGCCTTTTTTAGGCTGATGCTGGCATGTCACATATGCCAGTACCGTGTACGCTTACAACCAATTGCCGAATGTTTTAGCCACCTTCGGCTTCTTTTCTGATCCGCGTTCGGACGCGCGCTCTTTATCCACCATAACATGGTCCGCCGATAGCAAGGACCAAATATCCACATAAATTCCTTTTCGAATTTTTTCTAATAATTCCTCAACACCACAGAACAAAGAGTCGGCCTATTTTAGCCCCTCTAAGGGGTCCGCATCACCACCGCCTGTTGAGCCAACACCATCATTATCTGCAGGCGAGCCCATGCCCCCTGGCGAACTGCAGGACACTGAAAGCCCTTCTGTTCTATCGACCTTGCTCAACAGGGACTTTAACACCATAACTAGATCACCTCTATCTGCCGCCTTGGCGGGATCCATGACATTTTTCCATGCATTTATGTATGTAGACTCACAGGCTCGACTGACCTGCGGCGATGCCAAGGGTGTGGTCCTCGCCAGTCTTCTCTCCGGGCTCCTGTGTTGTGAAGGTGAGGGCTGCCGCGCGACCCTGTGCGCAGCCTCTCGAGCCCTCCTTGAATAAGCTGCTCCAGTGTGGCCCTGCTCTGGCCGTCACTGTGAAAGCTCCCGCCCTTTGGGGCATATGATATCCATTTTCGCGGAGGTTGATGGCGAAACCGCCGGCCGGCGGTGTGTTATTAGTTGGTATTCTTGCTCTGAAGCTGTCTGCCTGTCTTCCTCGCTGGCCCTACTCGCGCTAGGACTACCCCTATGCCTCCGCGATCCTGTTCACTATTGCGCTTTTTCTGGTCTCTTTCCCGCCTGGCTCTCTCCCTCTGTCTGCGCTTGGCGCCTTGTCCCTGGAGGTTATTGCCCGCGTGACTAAGGGTGCTATAAGAGGAGTATCCCTTGGTGTGTGCGAGGGAACCCACGTACTTGGGGTTAACATACACGAGCCTATGGGAACCGGGTATGGCGGGGTGCGCAGTGCAAGTAGGAATGCTCCGGAGTGGGTTGTGCTGTACATGCTCGCGGGGGGGGGGGGGGGGCTATGGGGTACAGACCGGTGGGGGGGGGAGGATGGGTATCCAGGCCAATTATCGCCCTGTGAACAACAGGGGTTGCAGGGGCGCCGGGCCTGGTGATCTGTCTGGAGTGGGGTCTGAAAACAGGCTCCCACTACCTTCAACTGAGACTACTCTGTCCCTATCGCTCCCCTGTTCACTGGAGGCCCTACTGGCTGCGCTGCTCGCTGAGCTATGTGCGGGACTGTAACGTTCACACCCCCCCCCCCCCCCCCCGCGGTGGGCCTGCGCTCGTCCCTTCTTTGAGCTCCATCTCCCTGTCTCACAATAGCCTCCCTTACCGCCCCCCTGTTCTCTACCTGCTCGCTTTGGGCGGCAGCGCCGCCATCTTGTGTGAGCCAGCGGCCATGCCGCGCGCTCCTCAGGGTATCCTCTTTTCTCTGTTGCGCCTCCTGCCTTGTAATCTTGGCCGTCCTGCGCCCAGAAGTGCGCTGATCCGCTGTAACGGAGCATGCCCTCGATGCTGCCGTCTGTCCGCCACGCAATCCCGGACCGCCTGCTGGCGGTGACTGCTGCCGACTCACAGGCGGTTTTCCCGCCGCGCAATTCAAATTTGCCGCCCTTTTTTGGCCGGCGCTTCCCGGAACCTGCGGCTTCTCACTGCCCCGGCTGGTTCTCCGGCCCCCTCGTTTCGCCGCTGGACTCGGACTGAGCCTTGCTGGAGGGTTTTTTCTTCTCCTCGGGCGTCCCCGCACGGCATCCGCTTCTTGCGCTGTGCCACTCCTGTCTTCCTGCTCTCGAACCTCTGGTTCCAACGGCCGCCCGGGCTCTGACTCCGACCTGCAGCTCGCCAGTATCTCCTCCAGCCACGCGGTGCCGTCTTGCTGCACTGCCTGTTGGATCATCGCCCGTAAGTCTTCCATCGCTGCTTCCGTTCTTCTCCCTTCTAACCGGCTTGTCTTCCACCCGCTCCTTCTTACTGCTGCCGCCCGCTCTGCAGAGTCCTCTTCTCCCCGTCTTCTGCACTTTGGGTGCTCTTTACTTTTCTTCTCCCTTGCTTTTGCTTTCTTTTACTCGCTTATTCTGCTCGTTCTTCACTGCCGACGTCTTCACTCTTCTTGCTTCGCTTGACTGAGGTCCTTCTTCCGCTCTCCTCCCCCTTTCTTCCTGTCTAAGCTCCTCCCCCCTCTGACGTTCACTTTACCTTTTTCTATTAGTCCCCAGTCACATGCCGTCTCATTAACCATTTCACGGCATAAGAGGACTTGCCAGCAGATCTGTGGGCAAGCAGGAGATTCAAAAACAAAGAACGCACTGCGCATGTGCCGGGCAAGTCGCCTGATGATCCCAATGGTTAAACCTGCCTTGCTGAAAAAAGATCTGGCTGGCACAGAGGAGACCTGCGCTGGATCCAGAGAGGTAAACTGTCTTTTCCTCTCCATGTCTGCAGGCATGTACAGCTACCGCCACAGGATTCAGATACCGCCATAGTCCAGCTGTGTGTTGGGGATTCGTATCCTGTCTGCGGTCCTTGTATGCCGCAAAGTGGGTAACGATGCGGCGTGGGACTGGGGGCAGGAGGGTGGGGGGTTATACAATAGCGAGCAGAGGTAGTGGAGAGGGGGAGGAGTTAGGACAGGAAGTAGAAGGAATGAGAGCGGGAAAAATCCACAAACAGCCTAGGAGGGGAAGAAGAAGGACGCAGAGAGGAAAAGCAGACGAGCAGAGGAAGAAATTAGGAGCAGCAGCAGAAAATAGAAGAACAAAGCAAGACCCAGAGCACAGACGACAGGAGTCGTACAAGAAAGAAGCAGTCGGAAGATAAAGAAGGTCAGAAGAGTCGGGTGGAAGATAGAAGCAGCGGGAGAAAAAAGGAGAAAATGGACAACTTACGGTCCAGGATCCAGGAAGCGGTGATGCAAGACGGCACCGGATGGCTTGAAGAGGTGCTGGCAAGCTGCAGGACGATCGCCGAAGCCAGGGAGCCAGCCGGGGAAGAAGGACAGCAGCGGAGGTCAGGAGAGGAGCCAGCCAGCACGCAAGAGGCGCCGCGAGGGAGACCGCGCCGGCGAAAGCAGCCCCCCGCTAGACTAAGTCCGAGCCCAGCGCCGAAGAGGGGAGGAGGAAGAGTCAGCCAGGGCAGCGCAGGCTCGAGGAGGGACTGAGGAGCGAGCCGGAAGTTGGCGCCGGCACCGAGAGGTACGGTGGGAGGACCGGCAGCGGAGGCACAGAGGACACTAACAGCCGATGGTCCGGAGCAAGGGGGACGGCGTTCGGCAGTCATATTGGGCTCCGAACAGCTGCAGCATCGCGCAGCCGGGCGCAGGACTCCAGGACATGTGCGAGGTGAGCGCGGAGTGAGCAGTGGAGAGGAGCAGGGGAGCGCGCGGTCCGGCCGCACGTCCTCTCAAGATGGCGGCACAGTACACGTGGCGGCACAAGCAGCGCCGGTGGCGCGACGAGGAAGGAGCCCGTTGGCAGGGGGAGGGGGGAGGGAGGATAGTTAGCGCGAGGGGCAGAATGGCTAACAGGGGCCCACGCAATCCCCCCCCCCCCCCCCGACACACAGCCCGGGTAGCACCAGCGGGTCCGACAGCAGCAGGGAGGGGGGAGGCAGCTCACGTTTCCCCTCCATTGGAAGCCCGGGGTACAGGGACAGCACGCCGCACAGAGGGAAAGAGGCCAGTTAGGAGCGCACATAGCCTTCAGGGGGGAATGGGGAGGGGACACTCAGACACATGTCATATTCCCCCATCCCCCCCCCCCCCCTCAGTACATGGAAACATTACAGGGCCATCGCCCCCCCCCCCCCCCCCTTCACCTTGTACCAGCGCCCACCAGCCCAGACCAGCGAGTATTGGCACTGCTATATTAACCCCCACTACATCCCCCCTCCAGCAGAGCCCGTAGTTTATCTTCCCCCACATAGCCAGGCTCCACGCAGGAGCTCTAAAAAACCGGGCCAGGGGGCCAGGCAGAGGCAGAAAGAGCGAGCCAGACAGGAGAGGCAAAATAGAGAGTTTCAAGCACAGCTAGAGCAGGCAAGCGTAGGGCGCAGTACTAGCAGCAGGGCGCGCGAGTCAAGCGAAGAAGTGCGTAGCAGCGACCAGGACGAATATTTCATGCGAAAGGATCAGCCACGGAGGGCGGACCCGCAGTCATCCCTTTATCAGAAGGTCCAGGAACGCCGCAGGTGGCAGGAGCACGCGCAGGATCGGTCAGGGCCGGACCAGCCTGGCACGTCTCAGTCGGATAACGCAAGGAGGGCTCGGCAGTCGAGTGGTCGGCAGCCCGCGTATGATATGGGACGGAACCGAGGGAGCGGTACAGCGAGGGCATCACCCTTGGCAACGCCGGAGGTCCGTCCAGTTGGTGAGTCCACCCTATGCAATGTTTTAAAAAATGTGTCGGATCCCGCAGCGGGTGCGGAGAAAGATGATTTAGTGTCGGTTCTGAGGTCGCTGTTGAGCAAGGTTGATCCAGAAAAGGGGCTTTCAGTGTCCTGTGTGGCTCCAGGGGGCGCAGGCCCGCCTGCGGGTAATATCGGTGCTTGCTCAGCAGCGGGTACAGAAAGTGTTCCAACGGATAGTTTGCAATATGCCGATTCGTTGTTTTGTGGGGTTGCCCCTCTTGGGGTGGGTCTGCCCGATGATGTGGTTGAAAAGATTAAAAATGGTGTGTATATGGATATATGGTCCTTGCTTTCAGCGGACCACGTAATGGTTGATAAAGAGCGGTCAGAGCGAGGTGCTGATAAAAAACCGAAGATCGCTAAAACCTTTGGAAACTGGTTGCAGGCTTTTGTGGTTTTGGTTCATGTGACGTGTCAGCATCAGCCACGCAAAGCTCCGGAAATGATGGTATATCTAAATACCATTTATAGCGCATACCGGTTGCACGGAGGTGCAGCGTGGTGGCGCTTTGATGAAGATTTTCGGGTGTCGGGGACTCATACGAGTTGGGCCTCAAAGGCCACTGATGTATGGATTCAGCTGATCCTAGCACAGCGTCCAGCTAGGACTTCCTTTCCCGGGGGAGCCGCGGGAGGGGCATCTCAACCACCCGCGGCATCTCCTAGGCCGAATGGCTCCTGTTGGTTGTACAATGAGGGCCATTGTCGATTCTACGCCACCTGCAAGTTCCGGCACGAATGCTCGGTATGCGGGGGGCAACATTCGGCGATTCGCTGTTTCTGTAAACAGAGGACGGTACCCGCGGTGGGTAGCACCGGCGGAAATGCGAACTCCAGTGAGAAGCCAGTACCTGGATCCGTGGTTAAGCAAGTACCACAGGAAACAGGAAGCAGAAATCCTTAGGTCAGGATTTCGGGAAGGCTTCAAAATTCCGTATGCACATCAGCCTGCCACTGTGTTATGCCCCAATTTGAAATCGGCAAGAGACGATATCGAGTTGGTAAGGGAGAAGGTCCAAAAAGAAGTGGAGTTGGGCCGGATGGCCGGCCCTTTCAGTGATCCTCCTTTCGAGAACTTGCGAGTGTCTCCTTTGGGTCTGGTACCTAAAAAGGAAACCGGGAAGTTCCGCTTGATACATCATTTATCTTTTCCGACTGGGGGATCGGTCAATGATGGCATCTCAAAAGAGGAGGCAGCGGTAGCCTACACGTCGTTCGACTGCGCTATTCGGCTAGTAAGGTCAGCGGGTAGATTTGCCCAGCTGGCAAAAACGGACATCGAATCGGCGTTCCGCCTGCTCCCGGTTCATCCGGAGTGTTTTCATCTTTTGGGATGTAGAATTGAGGATCAGTGTTTCGTCGACATGTGCTTGCCGATGGGATGCGCAATCTCATGCTATTTTTTCGAGTTATTTAGTTCTTTCCTTGAGTGGATGTTAAAGTACGAGACAGGTATCACATCGGTGATCCATTATTTGGACGATTTTTTGTTCGTCGGTTCAAAAGCATCGGGCGATTGCGGGTTCCTAATGACGAATTTTAAGAGGTTAATGCGATTAGCGGGGGTCCCATTGTCCGAAGAAAAGACGATGGGCCCGGTTACATGCCTAACGTTTTTAGGGATAGAGATCGATTCGGTGGATATGGTTTTCAGGTTGCCGGCTGACAAAGTGGCTAGGTTGCGGCAAACGGTCGGCGAAGTGACTAAGTGTAAAAAAGTGACGTTGCGGCAGGTTCAAGTTTTGTTGGGTCTTTTAAATTTCGCCTGCAAAGTGATCCCCATGGGGCGGCCGTTTGCCAGGAGACTATCATTGGCGACTGTGGGGGTCCGCGAACCACACCATTTTATACGCGTGACGGCGGGCATAAAGGCAGATTTGCATATATGGACGGTGTTCCTGCATTCTTTCAACGGGCAGGTGATATGCCCAAGGGAAGATGTGGAAGGAACCGACATCAGCTTGTTTGCCGATGCGGCCGGTTCGGGCGGTTTTGGCGTGATTTTCAACAACCATTGGTGCAGGGAGTCCTGGCCAAGGTCATGGAGAGAAAAACGGTGGACGAAGAACATAACGCTGCTGGAATTTTTCCCGGTGGTGGTAGCGATTGAGTTATGGGGAGCAGAGTTACGAGATCGGAGAGTATGTTTTTGGTCGGATAATGCGGCGGTGGTACAGACGATAAACAAACAATCGTCGGCCTCCCCGCCGGTCTTGGCTTTGTTGAGGCACGTGGTGCTAAGATGTTTACAGGGCAATATGTATTTGCGTGCAAAGCACGTCCCGGGTTGTGACAACAGAGCAGCTGACGCACTCTCTCGTTCGCAGATGGAGCTGTTCAGGGAACGGTACCCGCAGGCGGATGCCAAGGGGGTACGCTGCCCGCCTTCCTTATGGAATCTGGCAGAGGAGAGTTGTTGAAGCTGGTGGAGTCATCGGTGGCGGCTACGACGTGGAGGAATTACAATTCAGTCTGGTTATTATGGTTGAAGTTTGCTGGTGGAAAAGTGGTAGGAGGTGAAAGGGCAAGGTCGGCGACCTTGGATATGCTGACGGAGTTGCGTAAAAAACGGTTGTCGGTAGGAGCGGCCAAGAAGCATCTATCGGGAGTGGCTTTTTTGTTAAAATTACACATTTTCAGTACTGATGAGCCTGTTGTCGGTTTTGGAGACGGTTTGTGCGGATGAATACGAAACACTGTTGTTTAGAACGGCTTTTTCTGTGGCGTTTTTCGCGGCCCTACGTATCGGAGAGATGGTCCCGGCAAGTAAAGTCAAGTCGGGTGGCCACGGGCAAACGACGTTATCGCTACGGGACCAGCCATACGGATAGGTATAAGGAAGTCGAAAACGGATATTTATGGGAGAGGTGACTGGCTCACCATTAACCAATTAGGGGCACAATGGTGCCCGGTGGAGGTAACTAGCGAGTTCATAAAAAAGCGCCCCCAGAGTGGGCAATTTTTAGTGCATGCATCAGGGTCCCCGATCACACGTTTCCAATTTTCGGCGGTTTTACGTTCGGCGTTAAAGAAGTGCGGTTTGGAGCCGGCAGAATTCGGAACACATTCATTTAGGATTGGGGCCGCAACGACGGCGGAAGCCCACGGTATGACGGAGGACGGTTTAAAACGGTTGGGGCGATGGAAATCGCAAGCGTACAAGTCATACGTACGACCGGACCGTACGGTAGAAGTGGCTTTGGTGACGGATTGACGTGCACGGATTAAAGGCTTAGTGTTACGTAGGTGTGTTTCTTGCAATTTGCGGTTATTTGCTATGTTTATTTTGTTTCAGCATCCGACCCATGGCATGTTTGGATCATCGGCCACTCGTTTATCTATTGGGCGGAGAGAAGAGCGGCCGCTCGACCTATGGGAAGGAATCTGGGTCTGAGTGGCGCACTTGTAAACTGGATTGGTGTGCGGGGGCTTCAATGGCCCAGGATTTTACAATTCGTTCTAAAAATCAGCAGGTGGACCCCCCGGAGAGTTATACTGGTCGTTCACGCCGGGGGGAACGACTTAGGAAGAACTAAAATGAACGAATTACTAGTGCTAATGAAACAAGACATGATGCAGTTTCGAGACTGTTTCCAGGATTGTGTGCTTGTATGGTCGGATATTGTGGCCAGGAGATGCTGGAGGGGTGCCAGAGATGTGGATGCGATCGAAAGGGTGAGAAGATTGATAAATCTGAGGATGTCCAGGTTCGTGCAATCATTGGGTGGAGTGGCAGTTCGCCATTGGGAACTCGAGGACAAAGAAAAAGGAGCACTTAGGGATGATGGAGTGCACCTTAATGATGTCGGTTTGGACACCTTTTTGTCAGGACTCCAGGACGGTGTGGAAATGGCGTTGGCTAGGGTTGGCGTGGTGGGGCGGGATGCGCCATAGGAATACGGCGCATACCGCGTGCCGGGAGCTTCCCATGCGGGCTACGGCTTAGAGGAGGGTTTGCAAGCCCGAGGTAACAAGGGGCTTACGAACGTCCTGTGGCCGTTACGGCGTTAAAAGTTCAACAGTTTACGGCATGGGAAAGCGTGAGGAATTTAGACTGAGGAATTTAGGTTAAATTAAAGGTTATAATATATGTTTAAAAAATGTTAATAACGCTGTGGCCAACCCACGTTTTCAGCAAGAAGTTGTAAGTTTTTGTTATTATAAGATAGGTTTATTATATGATAAGTGAGCGTACATTTAGGATTAGGATGCCCCCAGTCATACATGTCAGCAGGTCTTACAGCTCCTTACATTACAGGGATCTTATAGTCCTGCTGTGTGTTGGGGATCCGTATCCTGTCTGCGGTCCGTACATGTCAGCAGGTCTTACAGCTCCTTACATTACAGGGATCTTATACTCCTGCTGTGTGTTGGGGTTATGTATCCTGTCTGCGGTCCGTACATGTCAGCAGGTCTTACAGCTCCTTACATTACAGGGATCTTATAGTCCTGCTGTGTGTTGGGGTTATGTATCCTGTCTGCGGTCCGTACATGTCTGCAGGTCTTACACCTCCTTACATTACAGGGATCTTATAGTCCTGCTGTGTGTTGGGGATCCGTATCCTGTCTGCGGTCCGTACATGTCTGCAGGTCTTACACCTCCTTACATTACAGGGATCTTATAGTCCTGCTGTGTGTTGGGTTTATGTATCCTGTCTGCGGTCCCTACATGTCAGCAGGTCTTACAGCTCCTTACATTACAGGGATCTTATAGTCCTGCTGTGTGTTGGGGATCTGTATCCTGTCTGCGGTCCGTACATGTCAGCAGGTCTTACAGCTCCTTACATTACAGGGATCTTATAGTCCTGCTGTGTGTTGGGGATCCGTATCCTGTCTGCGGTCCGTACATGTCAGCAGGTCTTACAGCTCCTTACCTTACAGGGATCGTATAGCCCTGCTGTGTGTTGGGGTTATGTATCCTGTCTGCGGTCCATACATGTCAGCAGGTCTTACAGCTCCTTACATTACAGGGATCTTATAGTCCTGCTGTGTGTTGGGGTTATGTATCCTGTCGGCGGTCCGTACATGTCAGCAGGTCTTACAGCTCCTTACATTACAGGGATCTTATAGTCCTGCTGTGTGTTGGGGATCTGTATCCTGTCTGCGGTCCGTACATGTCAGCAGGTCTTACAGCTCCTTACATTACAGGGATCTTATAGTCCTGCTGTGTGTTGGGGATCCGTATCCTGTCTGCGGTCCGTACATGTCAGCAGGTCTTACAGCTCCTTACCTTACAGGGATCGTATAGCCCTGCTGTGTGTTGGGGTTATGTATCCTGTCTGCGGTCCATACATGTCAGCAGGTCTTACAGCTCCTTACATAACAGGGATCTTATAGTCCTGCTGTGTGTTGGGGTTATGTATCCTGTCTGCGGTCCGTACATGTCTGCAGGTCTTACACCTCCTTACATTACAGGGATCTTATAGTCCTGCTGTGTGTTGGGGATCCGTATCCTGTCTGCGGTCCGTACATGTCTGCAGGTCTTACACCTCCTTACATTACAGGGATCTTATAGTCCTGCTGTGTGTTGGGTTTATGTATCCTGTCTGCGGTCCCTACATGTCAGCAGGTCTTACAGCTCCTTACATTACAGGGATCTTATAGTCCTGCTGTGTGTTGGGGATCTGTATCCTGTCTGCGGTCCGTACATGTCAGCAGGTCTTACAGCTCCTTACATTACAGGGATCTTATAGTCCTGCTGTGTGTTGGGGATCCGTATCCTGTCTGCGGTCCGTACATGTCAGCAGGTCTTACAGCTCCTTACCTTACAGGGATCGTATAGCCCTGCTGTGTGTTGGGGTTATGTATCCTGTCTGCGGTCCATACATGTCAGCAGGTCTTACAGCTCCTTACATTACAGGGATCTTATAGTCCTGCTGTGTGTTGGGGTTATGTATCCTGTCGGCGGTCCGTACATGTCAGCAGGTCTTACAGCTCCTTACATTACAGGGATCTTATAGTCCTGCTGTGTGTTGGGGATCTGTATCCTGTCTGCGGTCCGTACATGTCAGCAGGTCTTACAGCTCCTTACATTACAGGGATCTTATAGTCCTGCTGTGTGTTGGGGATCCGTATCCTGTCTGCGGTCCGTACATGTCAGCAGGTCTTACAGCTCCTTACCTTACAGGGATCGTATAGCCCTGCTGTGTGTTGGGGTTATGTATCCTGTCTGCGGTCCATACATGTCAGCAGGTCTTACAGCTCCTTACATTACAGGGATCTTATAGTCCTGCTGTGTGTTGGGGTTATGTATCCTGTCGGCGGTCCGTACATGTCAGCAGGTCTTACAGCTCCTTACATTACAGGGATCTTATAGTCCTGCTGTGTGTTGGGGATCTGTATCCTGTCTGCGGTCCGTACATGTCAGCAGGTCTTAAAGCTACTTACATTACTGGGATCTTATAGTCCTGCTGTGTGTTGGGTATCTGTATCCTGTCTGTGGTCCGTACATGTCAGCAGGTCTTACAGCTCCTTACATTACAGGGATCTTATAGTCCTGCTGTGTGTTGGGGTTATGTATCCTGTCTGCGGTCCGTACATGTCAGCAGGTCTTACAGCGCCTTACATTACAGGGATCTTATAGTCCTGCTGTGTGTTGGGGATCCGTATCCTGTCTGCGGTCCGTACATGTCAGCAGGTCTTACAGCTCCTTACATTACAGGGATCTTATAGTCCTGCTGTGTGTTGGGGATCTGTATCCTGTCAGCGGTCCGTACATGTCAGCAGGTCTTATAGCTCCTTACATTACAGGGATCTTATAGTCCTGCTGTGTGTTGGGGTTATGTATCCTGTCGGCGGTCCGTACATGTCAGCAGGTCTTACAGCTCCTTACATTACAGGGATCTTATAGTCCTGCTGTGTGTTGGGGTTATGTATCCTGTCTGCGGTCCGTACATGTCAGCAGGTCTTACAGCTCCTTACATTACAGGGATCTTATAGTCCTGCTGTGTGTTGGGGTTATGTATCCTGTCTGCGGTCCGTACATGCCAGCAGGTCTTACAGCTCCTTACATTACAGGGATCTCATAGTCCTGCTGTGTGTTGGGGTTATGTATCCTGTCCGCGGTCCGTACATGTCAGCAGGTCTTACAGCTCCTTACATTACAGGGATCTTATAGTCCTGCTGTGTGTTGGGGTTATGTATCCTGTCTGCGGTCCGTACATGTCAGCAGGTCTTACAGCTTCTTACATTACAGGGATCTTATAGTCCTGCTGTGTGTTTGGGGTTCTGTATCCTGTCTGCGGTCCGTACATGTCAGCAGGTCTTAAAGCTACTTACATTACTGGGATCTTATAGTCCTGCTGTGTGTTGGGTATCTGTATCGTGTCTGCGGTCCGTACATGTCAGCAGGTCTTACAGCTCCTTACATTACAGGGATCGTATAGCCCTGCTGTGTGTTGGGGTTATGTATCCTGTCTGTGGTCTGTACATGTCAGCAGGTCTTACAGCTCCTTACATTACAGGGATCTTATAGTCCTGCTGTGTGTTGGGGATCCGTATCCTGTCTGCGTCCCGTACATGTCAGCAGGTCTTACAGCTCCTTACATTACAGGGATCTTATAGTCCTGCTGTGTGTTGGGTATCTGTATCCTGTCTGCGGTCCGTACATGTCAGCAGGTCTTACAGCTCCTTACATTACAGGGATCTTATAGTCCTGCTGTGTGTTGGGGATCTGTATCCTGTCTGCGGTCCGTACATGTCAGCAGGTCTTACAGCTCCTTACATTACAGGGATCTTATAGTCCTGCTGTGTGTTGGGGATATGTATCCTGTCTGCGGTCCGTACATGTCAGCAGGTCTTACAGCTCCTTACATTACAGGGATCTTATAGTCCTGCTGTGTGTTGGGGTTATGTATCCTGTTTGCGGTCCGTACATGTCAGCAGGTCTTACAGCCCCTTACATTACAGGGATCTTATAGTCCTGCTGTGTGTTGGGGTTATGTATCCTGTCTGCGGTCCGTACATGTCAGCAGGTCTTATAGCTCCTTACATTACAGGGATCTTATAGTCCTGCTGTGTGTTGGGGTTATGTATCCTGTCCGCGGTCCGTACATGTCAGCAGGTCTTACAGCTCCTTACATTACAGGATCTTATAGTCCTGCTGTGTGTTGGGGATCTGTATCCTGTCCGCGGTCCGTACATGTGAGCAGGTCTTACAGCTCCTTACATTACAGGATCTTATAGTCCTGCTGTGTGTTGGGGTTATGTATCCTGTCCGCAGTCAGTATATGTGAGCAGGTCTTACAGCTCCTTACATTACAGGGATCTTATAGTCCTGCTGTGTGTTGGGGATCCGTATCCTGTCCGCAGTCAGTATATGTGAGCAGGTCTTACAGCTCCTTACATTACAGGGATCTTATAATCCTGCTGTGTGTTGGGGATCCGTATCCTGTCTGCAGTCCGTACATGTCAGCAGGTCTTACAGCTCCTTACATTACAGGGATCTTATACTCCTGCTGTGTGTTGGGGATCCGTATCCTGTCTGCGGTCCGTACATGTCAGCAGGTCTTACAGCTCCTTACATTACAGGGATCTTATAGTCCTGCTGTGTGTTGGGTATCTGTATCCTGTCTGCGGTCCGTACATGTCAGCAGGTCTTACAGCTCCTTACATTACAGGGATCTTATAGTCCTGCTGTGTGTTGGGGATCTGTATCCTGTCTGCGGTCCGTACATGTCAGCAGGTCTTACAGCTCCTTACATTACAGGGATCTTAAGACCTGCTGACATACAGAGGGGAGGTGGATTCTCCTCAGTATACACACAGAGGTTACTTTACACTGGGGGGGGGGGGGGGGGGGTGTATATACTGAGGAGAATCTACCTCACCTCTGTGTGTGTATATATTGAGGAGAATCTACCTCACCTGTGTGTGTGTGTGTGTGTGTATACGGAGGAGAATCTACCTCCCCTCTGTGTGTGTATATACTGAGGAGAATCCACCTCCCCTCTGTGTGTGTATATACTGAGGAGAATCCACCTCACCTCTGTGTGTGTGTATATACTGAGGAGAATCCACCTCACCTCTGTGTGTATATACTGAGGAGAATCTACCTCCCCTCTATGTGTATATACTGAGGAGAATCTACCTCACCTCTATGTGTATATACTGAGCAGAATCTGCCTCACCTCTATGTGTATATACTGAGGAGAATCTACCTCCCCTCTGTGTGTATATACTGAGGGGAATCTACCTCACCTCTATGTGTATATACTGAGGAGAATCTACCTCCCCTCTGTGTGTGTATACTGAGGAGAATCTACCTCACCTCTATGTGTATATACTGAGGAGAATCTACCTCACCTCTGTGTGTGTGTGTATATACTGAGGAGAATCTACCTCACCTCTATGTGTATATACTGAGGAGAATCCACCTCACCTGTGTGTGTGTATATACCGTGGAGAATCCAACTCACCTGTGTGTGTGTATATACGGAGAAGAATCCACCTCACCTGTGTGTGTGTATATACGGAGGAGAATCCACCTCACCTGTGTGTGTGTGTATATACTGAGGAGAATCCACCTCCCCTCTGTGTGTGTATATACTGAGGAGAATCCACCTCCCCTCTGTGTGTGTATATACTGAGGAGAATCCACCTCCCCTCTGTGTGTGTATATACTGAGGAGAATCCACCTCCCCTCTGTGTGTGTATATACTGAGGAGAATCCACCTCCCCTCTGTGTGTGTATATACTGAGGAGAATCCACCTCCCCTCTGTGTGTGTATATACTGAGGAGAATCCACCTCCCCTCTGTGTGTGTATATACTGAGGAGAATCCACCTCACCTCTGTGTGTGTATATACTGAGGAGAATCCACCTCCCCTCTGTGTGTGTATATACTGAGGAGAATCCACCTCCCCTCTGTGTGTATACACTGAGGAGAATCCACCTACCCTCTGTGTGTGTATACGGAGGAGAATCCACCTCCCCTCTGTGTGTGTATATACTGAGGAGAATCCACCTCCCCTCTGTGTGTGTATATACTGAGGAGAATCCACCTCACCTCTGTGTGTGTATACGGAGTAGAATCTACCTCCCCTCTGTGTGTGTATACGGAGGAGAATCCACCTCCCCTCTGTGTGTGTATATACTGAGGAGAATCCACCTCCCCTCTGTGTGTGTATACGGAGGAGAATCCACCTCCCCTCTGTGTGTGTATATACTGAGGAGAATCCACCTCCCCTCTGTGTGTGTATATACTGAGGAGAATCCACCTCACCTCTGTGTGTGTATACGGAGTAGAATCTACCTCCCCTCTGTGTGTGTATATACTGAGGAGAATCCACCTCCCCTCTGTGTGTGTATATACTGAGGAGAATCCACCTCCCCTCTGTGTGTGTATATACTGAGGAGAATCCACCTCACCTCTGTGTGTATATACTGTGGAGAATCTGCCTCACCTCTATGTGTATATACTGAGGAGAATCTACCTCACCTCTGTGTGTATATACTGAGGAGAATCTACCTCCCCTCTGTGTGTGTATACTGAGGAGAATCTACCTCACCTCTATGTGTATATACTGAGGAGAATCTACCTCACCTCTGTGTGTGTGTATATACTGAGGAGAATCTACCTCACCTCTATGTGTATATACCGAGGAGAATCTACCTCACCTCTGTGTGTGTGTCTATATACTGAGGAGAATCCACCTCACCTGTGTGTGTATATACGGAGGAGAATCCACCTCACCTGTGTGTGTGTATATACGGAGAAGAATCCACCTCACCTGTGTGTGTGTATATACGGAGGAGAATCCACCTCACCTGTGTGTGTGTGTGTGTATATATACGGAGGAGAATCCACCTCACCTGTGTGTGTGTGTATATACTGAGGAGAATCCACCTCCCCTCTGTGTGTGTATATACTGAGGAGAATCCACCTCCCTTCTGTGTGTGTATATACTGAGGAGAATCCACCTCCCCTCTGTGTGTATACACTGAGGAGAATCCACCTCCCCTCTGTGTGTATATACTGAGGAGAATCCACCTCCCCTCTGTGTGTATATACTGAGGAGAATCTACCTCACCTCTATGTATATATACTGAGGAGTATCTACCTCACCTCTGTGTGTATATACTGAGGAGAATCTACCTCACCTCTATGTGTATATACGGAGGAGAATCCACCTCACCTCTGTGTGTATATATGGAGGAGAATCCACCTCACCTCTGTGTGTGTATACGGAGGAGAATCCACCTCACCTGTGTGTGTGTATATATGGTGGAGAATCCACCTCACCTGTGTGTGTGTATATACTGAGGAGAATCCACCTCACCTGTGTGTGTGTATATACGGAGAAGAATCGACCTCACCTGTGTGTGTGTATATATGGTGGAGAATCCACCTCCCCTCTGTGTGTGTATATACTGAGGAGAATCCACCTCCCCTCTGTGTGTGTATATATTGAGGAGAATCCACCTCCCCTCTGTGTGTGTGTGTATATACTGAGGAGAATCCACCTCCCCTCTGTGTGTGTGTATATACTGAGGAGAATCCACCTCCCCTCTGTGTGTGTATATACTGAGGAGAATCCACCTCACCTGTGTGTGTGTGTGTATATATACTGAGGAGAATCTACCTCCCCTCTGTGTGTGTATATACTGAGGAGAATCCACCTCACCTCTGTGTGTGTGTGTGTGTGTGTGTGTGTGTGTGTGTATATAGTGAGGAGAATCCACCTCCCCTCTGTGTGTGTATATACTGAGGAGAATCCACCTCCCTTCTGTGTGTGTATATACTGAGGAGAATCCACCTCCCTTCTGTGTGTGTATATACTGAGGAGAATCCACCTCCCTTCTGTGTGTGTATATACTGAGGAGAATCCACCTCCCCTCTGTGTGTGTATACACTGAGGAGAATCCACCTCCCCTCTGTGTGTGTATATACTGAGGAGAATCCACCTCACCTGTGTGTGTGTATATACGGAGGACAATCCACCTCCCCTCTGTGTGTGTGTGTGTGTATATACTGAGGAGAATCCACCTCCCCTCTGTGTTAATATACTGAGGAGAATCCACCTCACCTCTGTGTGTATATACTGAGGAGAATCCACCTCACCTCTGTGTGTATATACTGAGGAGAATCTACCTCACCTCTGTTTGTATATACTGAGCAGAATCTACCTCACCTCTGTGTGTATATACTGAGGAGAATCCACCTCCCCTCTGTGTGTGTATATACTGAGGAGAATCCACCTCACCTCTGTGTGTATATACTGAGGAGAATCTACCTCACCTCTGTTTGTATATACTGAGCAGAATCTACCTCACCTCTGTGTGTATATACTGAGGAGAATCCATCTCCCCTCTGTGTGTGTATATACTGAGGAGAATCTACCTCACCTCTGTTTGTATATACTGAGCAGAATCTACCTCACCTCTGTGTGTATATACTGAGGAGAATCCACCTCCCCTCTGTGTGTGTATATACTGAGGAGAATCTACCTCACCTCTGTGTATATACTGAGGAGAATCCACCTCCCCTTTGTGTGTGTATAGTGAGGAGAATCCACCTCCCCTCTGTGTGTATATACGGAGGAGAATCCACCTCACCTGTGTGTGTGTATATATGGTGGAGAATCCACCTCACCTCTGTGTGTGTATATACGGAGGAGATTCCACCTCACCTGTGTGTGTGTATATACGGAGAAGAATCCACCTCACCTGTGTGTGTGTATATACGGAGGAGAATCCACCTCACCTGTGTGTGTGTGTATATATACGGAGGAGAATCCACCTCACCTGTGTGTGTGTGTGTATATATACTGAGGAGAATCCACCTCCCCTCTGTGTGTGTATATACTGAGGAGAATCCACCTCACCTGTGTGTGTGTGTATATACTGAGGAGAATCCACCTCCCCTCTGTGTGTGTATATACTGAGGAGAATCCACCTCCCCTCTGTGTGTGTATATACTGAGGAGAATCCACCTCCCCTCTGTGTGTGTATATACTGAGGAGAATCCACCACCCCTCTGTGTGTGTATATACTGAGGAGAATCCACCTCCCCTCTGTGTGTGTATATACTGAGGAGAATCCACCTCCCCTTTGTGTGTGTATAGTGAGGAGAATCCACCTCCCCTCTGTGTGTATATACGGAGGAGAATCCACCTCACCTGTGTGTGTGTATATATGGTGGAGAATCCACCTCACCTGTGTGTGTGTATATACGGAGGAGATTCCACCTCACCTGTGTGTGTGTATATACGGAGAAGAATCCACCTCACCTGTGTGTGTGTATATACGGAGGAGAATCCACCTCCCCTCTGTGTGTGTGTGTATATATACTGAGGAGAATCCACCTCCCCTCTGTGTGTGTATATACTGAGGAGAATCCACCTCCCCTCTGTAAGTGTATATACTGAGGCGAATCCACCTCCCCTCTGTGTGTGTATATACTGAGGAGAATCCACCTCCCCTCTGTGTGTGTATATACTGAGGAGAATCCACCTCCCCTCTGTGTGTGTATATACTGAGGTGAATCCACCTCCCCTCTGTGTGTGTATATACTGAGGAGAATCCACCTCCCCTCTGTGTGTGTGTATATACTGAGGAGAATCCACCTCGCCTCTGTGTGTGTGTATATAGTGAGGAGAATCCACCTCCCCTCTGTGTGTGTATATACTGAGGAGAATCCACCTCCCCTCTGTGTGTGTATATACTGAGGAGAATCCACCTCCCTTCTGTGTGTGTATATACTGAGGAGAATCCACCTCCCTTCTGTGTGTGTATATACTGAGGAGAATCCACCTCCCTTCTGTGTGTGTATATACTGAGGAGAATCCACCTCCCCTCTGTGTGTGTATACACTGAGGAGAATCCACCTCCCCTCTGTGTGTGTATATACTGAGGAGAATCCACCTCCCCTCTGTGTGTGTATATACTGAGGAGAATCCACCTCCCCTCTGTGTGTGTGTATACTGAGGACAATCCACCTCCCCTCTGTGTGTGTGTGTATATACTGAGGAGAATCCACCTCCCCTCTGTGTGTGTGTATATACTGAGGACAATCCACCTCCCCTCTGTGTGTGTGTGTATATACTGAGGAGAATCCACCTCCCCTCTGTGTTAATATACTGAGGAGAATCCACCTCACCTCTGTGTGTATATACTGAGGAGAATCCACCTCACCTCTGTGTGTATATACTGAGGAGAATCTACCTCACCTCTGTGTGTATATACTGAGCAGAATCTACCTCACCTCTGTGTGTATATACTGAGGAGAATCCACCTCCCCTCTGTGTGTGTATATAATGAGGAGAATTTACCTCCCCTCTATGTGTATATACTGAGGAGAATCCACCTCCCCTCTGTGTGTGTATATACTGAGGAGAATCCACCTCCCCTCTGTGTGTGTATATACTGAGGAGAATCCACCTCCCCTCTGTGTGTGTATATACTGAGGAGGAACCACCTCCCTTCTGTGTGTGTATATACTGAGGAGAATCCACCTCCCCTCTGTGTGTATACACTGAGGAGAATCCACCTCCCCTCTGTGTGTATATACTGAGGAGAATCCACCTCCCCTCTGTGTGTATATACTGAGGAGAATCTACCTCACCTCTGTGTATATACTGAGGAGAATCCACCTCCCCTCTGTGTGTGTATAGTGAGGAGAATCCACCTCCCCTCTGTGTGTATATACGGAGGAGAATCCACCTCACCTGTGTGTGTGTATATATGGTGGAGAATCCACCTCACCTCTGTGTGTGTATATACGGAGGAGATTCCACCTCACCTGTGTGTGTGTATATACGGAGAAGAATCCACCTCACCTGTGTGTGTGTATATACGGAGGAGAATCCACCTCACCTGTGTGTGTGTGTATATATACGGAGGAGAATCCACCTCACCTGTGTGTGTGTGTGTATATACTGAGGAGAATCCACCTCCCCTCTGTGTGTGTATATACTGAGGAGAATCCACCTCCCCTCTGTAAGTGTATATACTGAGGAGAATACACCTCCCCTCTGTGTGTGTATATACTGAGGAGAATCCACCTCCCCTCTGTGTGTGTATATACTGAGGAGAATCCACCTCCCCTCTGTGTGTGTGTATATACTGAGGAGAATCCACCTCCCCTCTGTGTGTGTGTGTATATACTGAGGAGAATCCACCTCCCCTCTGTGTGTGTGTATATACTGAGGAGAATCCACCTCCCCTCTGTGTGTGTGTATATACTGAGGAGAATCCACCTCCCCTCTGTGTGTGTATATACTGAGGAGAATCCACCTCCCCTCTGTGTGTGTGTATATACTGAGGAGAATCCACCTCCCCTCTGTGTGTGTATATACTGAGGTGAATCCACCTCCCCTCTGTGTGTGTATATACTGAGGAGAATCCACCTCCCCTCTGTGTGTGTATATATACTGAGGAGAATCCACCTCCCCTCTGTGTGTGTATATACTGAGGAGAATCCACCTCCCCTCTGTGTGTGTATACACTGAGGAGAATCCACCTCCCCTCTGTATGTGTATACACTGAGGAGAATCCACCTCCCCTCTGTGTGTGTATATACTGAGGAGAATCCACCTCCCCTCTGTGTGTGTATACACTGAGGAGAATCCACCTCACCTCTATGTGTATATACTGAGGAGAATCCACCTCCCCTCTGTGTGTGTATACACTGAGGAGAATCCACCTCCCCTCTGTGTGTGTATACACTGAGGAGAATCCACCTCCCCTCTGTGTGTGTGTATATACTGAGGAGAATCCACCTCCCCTCTGTGTGTGTGTGTATATACTGAGGAGAATCCACCTCCCCTCTGTGTGTGTGTATATACTGAGGAGAATCCACCTCCCCTCTGTGTGTGTGTATATACTGAGGAGAATCCACCTCCCCTCTGTGTGTGTATATACTGAGGAGAATCCACCTCCCCTCTGTGTGTGTGTATATACTGAGGAGAATCCACCTCCCCTCTGTGTGTGTATATACTGAGGTGAATCCACCTCCCCTCTGTGTGTGTATATACTGAGGAGAATCCACCTCCCCTCTGTGTGTGTATATATACTGAGGAGAATCCACCTCCCCTCTGTGTGTGTATATACTGAGGAGAATCCACCTCCCCTCTGTGTGTGTATACACTGAGGAGAATCCACCTCCCCTCTGTATGTGTATACACTGAGGAGAATCCACCTCCCCTCTGTGTGTGTATATACTGAGGAGAATCCACCTCCCCTCTGTGTGTGTATACACTGAGGAGAATCCACCTCACCTCTATGTGTATATACTGAGGAGAATCCACCTCCCCTCTGTGTGTGTATACACTGAGGAGAATCCACCTCCCCTCTGTGTGTGTATACACTGAGGAGAATCCACCTCCCCTCTGTGTGTCTATATACTGAGGAGAATCCACCTCTCCTCTGTGTGTATATACTGAGGAGAATCCACCTCACCTCTGTGTGTATATACTGAGGAGAATCCACCTCCCCTCTGTGTGTGTTTATATACTGAGGAGAATCCACCTCCCCTCTGTGTGTGTATATAGTGAGGAGAATCCACCTCCCCTCTGTGTGTGTATATAGTGAGGAGAATCCACCTCCCCTCTGTGTGTGTATATACTGAGTAGAATCCACCTCCCCTCTGTGTGTGTATATACTGAGTAGAATTCACCTCCCCTCTGTGTGTGTATATACTGAGTAGAATCCACCTCCCCTCTGTGTGTGTATATACTGAGTAGAATCCACCTCCCCTCTGTGTGTGTATATACTGAGGAGAATCCACCTCCCCTCTGTGTGTGTATATACTGAGGAGAATCCACCTCCACTCTGTGTGTGTATATACTGAGGAGAATCCACCTCACCTCTGTGTGTATATACTGAGGAGAATCCACCTCCCCTCTGTGTGTGTATATACTGAGGAGAATCCACCTCCCCTCTGTGTGTGTATACACTGAGGAGAATCCACCTCCCCTCTGTGTGTGTATACACTGAGGAGAATCCACCTCCCCTCTGTGTGTGTATACACTGAGGAGAATCCACCTCCACTCTGTGTGTGTATATACTGAGGAGAATCCACCTCCCCTTTGTGTGTGTATACACTGAGGAGAATCCACCTCCCCTCTGTGTGTGTATATACTGAGGAGAATCCACCTCCACTCTGTGTGTATATACTGAGGAGAATCTACCTCACCTCTATGTGTATATACTGAGGAGAATCCATCTCCCCTCTGTATGTATATACTGAGGAGAATCTACCTCACCTCTATGTGTATATACTGAGGAGAATCCATCTCCCCTCTGTGTGTATATACTGAGGAGAATCTACCTCCCCTCTGTGTGTATATACTAAGGAGAATCCATCTCCCCTCTGTGTTAATATACTGAGGAGACTCCACCTCACCTCTGTGTGTATATACTGAGGAGAATCCACCTCACCTCTGTGTCTATATACTGAGGAGAATCTACCTCACCTCTGTTTGTATATACTGAGCAGAATCTACCTCACCTCTGTGTGTATATACTGAGGAGAATCCACCTCCCCTCTGTGTGTGTATATACTGAGGAGAATCCACCTCCCCTCTGTGTTAATATACTGAGGAGAATCCACCTCACCTCTGTGTGTATATACTGAGGAGAATCCACCTCACCTCTGTGTGTATATACTGAGGAGAATCTACCTCACCTCTGTTTGTATATACTGAGCAGAATCTACCTCACCTCTGTGTGTATATACTGGGGAGAATCCACCTCCCCTCTGTGTGTGTATATACTGAGGAGAATCCACCTCCCCTCTGTGTGTGTATACGGAGGAGAATCCACCTCACCTGTGTGTGTATATATGGTGGAGAATCCACCTCACCTGTGTGTGTGTATACACTGAGGAGAATCCACCTCCACTCTGTGTGTGTATATACGGAGGAGAATCCACCTCCCCTCTGTGTGTGTATATACTGAGGAGAATCCACCTCCCCTCTGTGTGTGTATATACTGAGGAGAATCCACCTCCCCTCTGTGTGTGTATACACTGAGGAGAATCCACCTCCCCTCTGTGTGTGTATATACGGAGGAGAATCCACCTCACCTGTGTGTGTGTGTGTATATACTGAGGAGAATCCACCTCCCCTCTGTGTGTGTATATACTGAGGAGAATCCACCTCCCCTCTGTAAGTGTATATACTGAGGAGAATCCACCTCCCCTCTGTGTGTGTATATACTGAGGAGAATCCACCTCCCCTCTGTGTGTGTATATACTGAGGAGAATCCACCTCCCCTCTGTGTGTGTATATACTGAGGAGAATCCACCTCCCCTCTGTGTGTGTGTATATACTGAGGAGAATCCACCTCCCCTCTGTGTGTGTGTATATACTGAGGAGAATCCACCTCCCCTCTGTGTGTGTGTATATACTGAGGAGAATCCACCTCCCCTCTGTGTGTGTGTGTGTGTATATACTGAGGAGAATCCACCTCCCCTCTGTGTGTGTATATACTGAGGTGAATCCACCTCCCCTCTGTGTGTGTATATACTGAGGAGAATCCACCTCCCCTCTGTGTGTGTGTATATACTGAGGAGAATCCACCTCCCCTCTCTGTGTGTGTATATACTGAGGAGAATCCACCTCCCCTCTGTGTGTGTGTGTGTGTATATACTGAGGAGAATCCACCTCCCCTCTGTGTGTGTATATACTGAGGTGAATCCACCTCCCCTCTGTGTGTGTATATACTGAGGAGAATCCACCTCCCCTCTGTGTGTGTATATACTGAGGAGAATCCACCTCCCCTCTGTGTGTGTATACACTGAGGAGAATCCACCTCCCCTCTGTGTGTGTATATATGGTGGAGAATCCACCTCCCCTCTGTGTGTGTGTATATACTGAGGAGAATCCACCTCCCCTCTGTGTGTGTATATACTGAGGAGAATCCACCTCCCCTCTGTGTGTGTGTGTGTGTATATACTGAGGAGAATCCACCTCCCCTCTGTGTGTGTATATACTGAGGTGAATCCACCTCCCCTCTGTGTGTGTGTATATACTGAGGAGAATCCACCTCGCCTCTGTGTGTGTGTATATAGTGAGGAGAATCCACCTCCCCTCTGTGTGTGTATATACTGAGGAGAATCCACCTCCCCTCTGTGTGTGTATATACTGAGGAGAATCCACCTCCCTTCTGTGTGTGTATATACTGAGGAGAATCCACCTCCCTTCTGTGTGTGTATATACTGAGGAGAATCCACCTCCCTTCTGTGTGTGTATACACTGAGGAGAATCCACCTCCCCTCTGTGTGTGTATATACTGAGGAGAATCCACCTCCCCTCTGTGTGTGTATATACTGAGGAGAATCCACCTCCCCTCTGTGTGTGTATACTGAGGACAATCCACCTCCCCTCTGTGTGTGTGTATATACTGAGGACAATCCACCTCCCCTCTGTGTGTGTGTGTATATACTGAGGAGAATCCACCTCCCCTCTGTGTTAATATACTGAGGAGAATCCACCTCACCTCTGTGTGTATATACTGAGGAGAATCCACCTCACCTCTGTGTGTATATACTGAGGAGAATCTACCTCACCTCTGTGTGTATATACTGAGCAGAATCTACCTCACCTCTGTGTGTATATAATGAGGAGAATCCCCCCCCTCTGTGTGTGTATATACTGAGGAGAATTTACCTCCCCTCTATGTGTATATACTGTGGAGAATCTACCTCACCTCTGTGTATATACTGAGGAGAATCCACCTCCCCTCTGTGTGTGTATAGTGAGGAGAATCCACCTCCCCTCTGTGTGTATATACGGAGGAGAATCCACCTCACCTGTGTGTGTGTATATATGGTGGAGAATCCACCTCACCTGTGTGTGTGTATATACGGAGGAGATTCCACCTCACCTGTGTGTGTGTATATACGGAGAAGAATCCACCTCACCTGTGTGTGTGTATATACGGAGGAGAATCCACCTCACCTGTGTGTGTGTGTATATATACGGAGGAGAATCCACCTCACCTGTGTGTGTGTGTGTATATACTGAGGAGAATCCACCTCCCCTCTGTGTGTGTATATACTGAGGAGAATCCACCTCCCCTCTGTGTGTGTATATACTGAGGAGAATCCACCTCCCCTCTGTGTGTGTATATACTGAGGAGAATCCACCTCCCCTCTGTGTGTGTATATACTGAGGAGAATCCACCTCCCCTCTGTGTGTGTATATACTGAGGAGAATCCACCACCCCTCTGTGTGTGTATATACTGAGGAGAATCCACCTCCCCTCTGTGTGTGTGTATATACTGAGGAGAATCCACCTCCCCTCTGTGTGTGTGTATATACTGAGGAGAATCCACCTCCCCTCTGTGTGTGTGTATATACTGAGGAGAATCCACCTCCCCTCTGTGTGTGTGTATATACTGAGGAGAATCCACCTCCCCTCTGTGTGTGTGTATATACTGAGGAGAATCCACCTCCCCTCTGTGTGTGTATATACTGAGGAGAATCCACCTCCCCTCTGTGTGTGTGTGTATATACTGAGGAGAATCCACCTCCCCTCTGTGTGTGTATATACTGAGGTGAATCCACCTCCCCTCTGTGTGTGTATATACTGAGGAGAATCCACCTCCCCTCTGTGTGTGTATATATACTGAGGAGAATCCACCACCCCTCTGTGTGTGTATATACTGAGGAGAATCCACCTCCTCTGTGTGTGTATACACTGAGGAGAATCCACCTCCCCTCTGTGTGTGTATATACTGAGGAGAATCCACCTCCCCTCTGTGTGTGTATATACTGAGGAGAATCCACCTCACCTCTATGTGTATATACTGAGGAGAATCCACCTCCCCTCTGTGTGTGTATACACTGAGGAGAATCCACCTCCCCTCTGTGTGTGTATATACTGAGGAGAATCCACCTCCTCTGTGTGTGTATACACTGAGGAGAATCCACCTCCCCTCTGTGTGTGTATACACTGAGGAGAATCCACCTCCCCTCTGTGTGTGTATATACTGAGGAGAATCCACCTCCTCTGTGTGTGTATACACTGAGGAGAATCCACCTCCCCTCTGTGTGTGTATATACTGAGGAGAATCCACCTCACCTCTATGTGTATATACTGAGGAGAATCCACCTCCCCTCTGTGTGTGTATACACTGAGGAGAATCCACCTCCCCTCTGTGTGTGTATACACTGAGGAGAATCCACCTCCCCTCTGTGTGTGTATATACTGAGGAGAATCCACCTCCTCTGTGTGTGTATACACTGAGGAGAATCCACCTCCCCTCTGTGTGTATATACTGAGGAGAATCCACCTCACCTCTGTGTGTATATACTGAGGAGAATCTACCTCACCTCTGTGTGTATATACTGAGCAGAATCTACCTCACCTCTGTGTGTATATACTGAGGAGAATCCCCCCCCTCTGTGTGTGTATATACTGAGGAGAATTTACCTCCCCTCTATGTGTATATACTGAGGAGAATCTACCTCACCTCTGTGTATATACTGAGGAGAATCCACCTCCCCTCTGTGTGTGTATAGTGAGGAGAATCCACCTCCCCTCTGTGTGTATATACGGAGGAGAATCCACCTCACCTGTGTGTGTGTATATATGGTGGAGAATCCACCTCACCTGTGTGTGTGTATATACGGAGGAGATTCCACCTCACCTGTGTGTGTGTGTATATATACGGAGGAGAATCCACCTCACCTGTGTGTGTGTGTGTGTATATACTGAGGAGAATCCACCTCCCCTCTGTGTGTGTATATACTGAGGAGAATCCACCTCCCCTCTGTGTGTGTATATACTGAGGAGAATCCACCTCCTCTGTGTGTGTATACACTGAGGAGAATCCACCTCCCCTCTGTGTGCATATATACTGAGGAGAATCCACCTCACCTCTATGTGTATATACTGAGGAGAATCCACCTCCCCTCTGTGTGTGTATACACTGAGGAGAATCCACCTCCCCTCTGTGTGTGTATACACTGAGGAGAATCCACCTCCCCTCTGTGTGTCTATATACTGAGGAGAATCCACCTCTCCTCTGTGTGTATATACTGAGGAGAATCCACCTCACCTCTGTGTGTATATACTGAGGAGAATCCACCTCCCCTCTGTGTGTGTATATAGTGAGGAGAATCCACCTCCCCTCTGTGTGTGTATATACTGAGGAGAATCCACCTCCCCTCTGTGTGTGTATATACTGAGGAGAATCCACCTCCCCTCTGTGTGTGTATATACTGAGTAGAATCCACCTCCCCTCTGTGTGTGTATATATTGAGTAGAATCCACCTCCCCTCTGTGTGTGTATATACTGAGGAGAATCCACCTCCCCTCTGTGTGTGTATATACTGAGGAGAATCCACCTCCACTCTGTGTGTATATACTGAGGAGAATCCACCTCACCTCTGTGTGTATATACTGAGGAGAATCCACCTCCCCTCTGTGTATGTATATACTGAGGAGAATCCACCTCCCCTCTGTGTGTGTATACACTGAGGAGAATTCACCTCCCCTCTGTGTGTGTATACACTGAGGAGAATCCACCTCCACTCTGTGTGTGTATATACTGAGGAGAATCCACCTCCCCTCTGTGTGTGTATACACTGAGGAGAATCCACCTCCCCTCTGTGTGTGTATATACTGAGGAGAATCCACCTCCACTCTGTGTGTATATACTGAGGAGAATCTACCTCACCTCTATGTGTATATACTGAGGAGAATCCATCTCCCCTCTGTATGTATATACTGAGGAGAATCTACCTCACCTCTATGTGTATATACTGAGGAGAATCCATCTCCCCTCTGTGTGTATATACTGAGGAGAATCTACCTCCCCTCTGTGTGTATATACTAAGGAGAATCTACCTCGTGTGTGTGTGTGTGTGTACTGAGGAGAATCCACCTCCCGTGTGTGTGTGTCTGTGTATATTCTGAGGTGAGTATAATTGACCTCTGTGTGTATATACTGAAAGGCTGTAAAGTACGTACGTAAGCGGCCATGAACTGCAGGAATGGAGTTTCTAAGGCTAAGAAGGGGCTGGAAGCTCCAGTCTGGGGTTACATTGGAAAAAAAAAGTAGCGTTGCCTTTAAGGGTATAAAGTGAGGAGAGTGGGAGGGGTTGCACATTCTGCAGAGGGACATCGGTACATGTATCCTGAGGAGAATCTAACGCTCCTCTATATGTTTACATATTCTATTCCTCACTGTCTCTGAAGTAACCAACAAGACCAAATCAACTCAGGCAAAGGCCATTTACATCAGCTAGTTTAAAACAAAACAAGCAGAAAGTCAAGAAAGATGCCAGAGTTGGGTTATTCACCAAGGTCCTGATTCATGCGCCGTCACTGAAACAAACAGGAAAGGCTTGCGTCGTAGCGTATTTCCGAAATCTGACAATAGGGGTTCGTTGAGCCCTGAGTTATTAAGGATTCCCCAGAACACTCCTCTACCTCCGCACCCTCTGAGGGGAAATTTATGCAAGTGGGAGGATGGATCAATATCCTATGTAGTGCCCCCTATTGGATGGCAGCATTCCTGTAAGTCAACGTCAGAGCTTGTAACAATAACTGGGAATATGAGCTAGAATCTTCTCCAGAAGGAAGAGATCACCATCTAAACATGGTTGTCAGTCAGAGGGGTGATCCGACCAGATCTCACCTCTGTCACAGATCGGCTAATTGGAGCGCTCTCACCGCTACGGCCACTTGTCTTAGCAGAGCCTCGATCATTCACTCTAGTGGGATTGTAAGCGCAGAGTCGTTCGAATACAGGTGGATTTGTACTTTGCTTTCCCGGGCTCCTGCATGGATGCAGAACGAAAGCTCAAATCACCCCCTGATCCGCTCCAAGGCCTCCAGCACTCTACAATACCCACACGCTACCGCTGCCACCACCAGCTTATGCTTCCCAGGTAAGCTGGAACCCAGACTAGGGATTATTAACACAATTTTCAAGTTATGGTTTGTTTTAAAACAAACAAGGCTTGACTAATAAATTGCAGATTTATTCTAAAAAAGACTAGCAGTGCTAATATATATACATTTGTACAGAAAAAAATGATGTTACCATGGAGACAGGGTTACAGGCATACACAAGAGGCAGTATTTTAAAATGAAGCAAGGAGAAAATAAAGAAAGATGCCAGAGTTGGGATATTCGCCAAGGTTCTGATTCGTGCGCAGTCACTAAAGCCAACTGGAAAGCCTTACGCAGTAGCGCATCTCCGAAGTTTGACCCTAGAGGTTCGTTGAGCCCTGAGTTATAAAGGATTCCCCAGAACACCCCTCTCCCCCAGGCCCTTCGAGATCATTTAGAGAGGGGTGGGTAGATGGGGACGACCTCTAGAAAATCATGATTCCCTCATTTTGGCCATATTTCTGCAGGAAATCCTCCGATCAGTAAATTTCTGGTCATGATTTTATCTATTCGGCGATATCAAGTATGACATGTAAATTATAATCAGGTATGCAGCCACTCCATTTGCGGTCATTCTGGGGCCTGTACTGCACCATGTGTAGACGCGTTTCATTTAGCTGGCCCACCAGAATCCAAAAATCTAATTCATATCAGGCCAGGACCTTCACACGACTAATAACCCTTATTAGAAGATTTTCCCTTAATAAAAATGTTGGAGCCATGGAGTCTGTGGGAACCATCCGATGTGTCCCACCTCACTAGTAGAGGGGTTAAATATAGAGATGAGCGAACACGTTCGGCCCCGCCCCTTTTTCGCCCGAACACCGAACTTTGCGAACACCTCGGTGTTCGGGCGAAAAAGTTCGGGGGCCGCCGTGGCAGCGCGGGGGGGTGCGGCGGGGAGCGGGGGGGAGAGGGAGAGAGAGAGGGCTCCCCCCTGTTCCCCGCTACTGCCGCCCGCGCCGCCGCGCATCTCCCCGCCCCCCGGCGGCACCCGGACACTTACGCGCGAACACTCCAGTGTTCGCTAAAGCCGGTGTCCGGGTGCGGATGTGTCCGTTACGGACACGTTCGCTCATCTCTAGTTAAATAACATCCCCCTGTCACTGCCTTAACTTTATTGCCATCTGAAGAAAATGCTTCATAAGGCCACATGGTCAGCAAAGGCCTGGCAGTTGTGAGGAGGGGGGAGAGAGGCAAGAAGGAGGACATCAGTTCAGCTTTCCTAGTGTCCTGAATGGCAGCTGATTGATATTGCATATATAATGTTCTAGTACTCTCTTGGGCCACCTATAACTTGGATACAGGATGTGATGTGGTTGGGCATGGAGGCTTTAGTACCCTGTTGGTCCACCTTTAGCTTGGATATAAGATGTAACATAAGTGGGTATGGACGCCCTCTTATCCTGTTGGGCCACCTGGAGCTTGGAAAAAAGATGTGATACAAACAAGCATGGAAGTTCTAGTACTCTTTTCATCCGCCTATAGCTTGGATACAATATGTGATATGGTTTGGCATGCTGGCTGTAGTACCCTGTTGGGCCAGAAATAGCTGGGATACAAGATGATATGGTTTAACATGCAGGCTCTAGTATCCATGCTAGAAACATACCAACAGGATACAAGATGTGATACGAGTGGGCACGGGGGCTGTAGAACCCTGTTGGGTTGCCTCTTGCTTGGATACTGGATGGGATTTGGGTCGGCATATAGGCTCTAGTATTCTGTTAGACTGCATCTAGCTTGGATACAAGATATAGTACAGCTCTAATACTCTCTTTGGCTGCCAATAGCTTGGATACAGGATGTGATATGGTTGGGCATGCAGGCTCTAGTATGCTGTTGGGTCGCCTATAGCTTGGATACCAGATGTGACGTGGACCAGAATGAAAGATCTAGAACCCTGTTTGGCTGCCTCTAACTTAGATACAGGATGTGATATTAATGGGCATGGAGGCTCTACCGTGTTTCCCTGAAAATAAGACACAGTCTTATAAATTTTTGCCCCAAAAGAGGCGTTAGGTCTTATTTTCGGGGAATGTCTTACCTACTTATACTTACCTAGCAGGCTCGATTCAGGTCCCTCCTGCTGCTCTCCAGGGCTCTTTATGTGCTGAGTCATGGCATTGATTGGCCAATTCATAAATCTCGCCTCCACAATACGACGACTTCTTAAACCGCCACTCAGCCAATCAATAAAGCAAATCGCATTGGTTCATCAAGCGCTGCATTGATTGGCTGCACAGCGCTCTAGAACCAATCAGAGCTACCGCCTCCTGGAGGTGGGGTTTATAAATCCCGTAACCAGGAAGTGATCCTTTGTGGGCAGCCGAGGACTGAAAGAAGCATGTCAGAGCTCCTGAGAGCAGCAGGAGGGACCTGGACTGAGCCTGCTAGGTAATGTATTCCTTTTTTTAATGCAATGCAGCTATTTTTGGGGTAGGGCTTATATTTCAAGCTTACCCAAAAATCCCTAATAAAATCAGGGTAGGGCTTATTTTCAGGGAAGGTATTATTTTCGAAGAAGCAGGGTAGTACTCTATTAGGACACTTCTAGCTTGGATACAAAATGTGATTGGGGCTGACATGCAGGCTCTATTATTCTGTTGAGCTGCTTTAAGCTTGTATACAAAATGTGATATAGACCGGCATGAAGGCTCTAGTACCTTTTTGGGCTGCCTCTTGCTTATAAACAAAGACAGAGGCTCTCTTAGCCTGTTGGGCCACCTTTAGCTTGGATACAAGATTTCATATGGGGGACAAGGTGACTCTACTACCCTGTTGATCCACCCCTAGCTTGGAAACAAGATGTCATAGTGTGGGCATGGAGGCTCTAGTACGGCGTTGGACCACCTCTAGCTTGGATACAAGATGTGATACGGGGGGCATGGAGGCTCTAGTACTGTGTTGGGCTGCTTCTAGCTTGGAAACGAGATGGGGTAGTGGCTGGTATAGAGACTCTAGTACCCTGTTGGTCCATTTCTAGCTTGGATACCAGATGTGATACGGTCAGGCATGGGGGTTGTAGTACCCTGTTGATCTGTCTCTAGCTTGGTTACATCTGTGGGGACACGGGTGGGGATTGAGGCTCTAGTATCCTGTTGGTCCACCTCTAGCTTGGATGCAAGGTAATGCAGGTGGGCATGGAGGCATTACTACCCTGTTGAGCCACCTCTAGCTTGGAAACAAGATGTAATATTGTGGGCATGGAGGCTCTAGTACGCTGTTGGATCACCTCTAGCTTGGATACAAGATGTGATATATTGAGCATAGAGGCTCTAGTACTGTGTTGGGCTGCTTCTCGCTTGGAAACGAGATGGGGTAGTGGCTGGTATAGAGACTCTAGTACCCTGTTGATCCACCGCTAGCTTGGATACCAGATGTGATACGGTCAGGCATGGGGGGTTGTAGTACCCTGTTGATCTGTCTCTAGCTTGGTTACATCTGTGGGGACATGGGTGGGGATTGAGGATCTAGTATCCTGTTGGTCCACCTCTAGCTTGGATACAAGGTAATGCAGGTGGGCATGGAGGCATTACTACCCTGTTGAGCCACCTCTAGCTTGGATACAAGATGTGATATGGGTGGACATGAAGGCTCTTTTACTCTACTGGGCTGCATCTAGCTTGGATATAAGCTATGAAATGGGTGGGCATCGAGGCTTTGCTACCCCGCTGGGCCACCTCTAGCTTGGATACAAGATGTGATATGGATGGACATAGAGGCTCTAGTACTCCTTTGAACTGCCTGTAGCTTACATACAGAATATGATATTGATGGGCATTGAGGCTCTAGTTCACTGTTGGTCCACCTCTAGCTTGGATGCAGGATGTGGCACGGAGGGAGGGGGCTATGGAAATCTTTGCTACCCTGTTGGGCCAACTCTAGATTGGAAAAAGGGTTGTGATTCGGGGTAGTAGGGAGGCTCTGGTACTCTGTTCAGTTGCCTCTAGCTTAGATACAAAATGTGATATTAGCGGGCATGGCGCCTCTAGTACCCTTTTGGGCCGCCTCTCACCTGGATACAGAATGTGATACAGCTGGACATGAAGGCTCTAGTCTCCAGTTGGATTGCCTTTAGCTTGGATACAGGATGTAATATTTGTGGGCATTGAGGCTCTAGTACCATATTATACTGCCTCAAGCTTGGATACAAGATGTGCTACATCTGGCTTTGAGGCTCTAGTACTGTGATGGGCACCTTCTAGCTTGGATACGAGATGGGATAAAGGGCGGGTGAAGAGGCTCTATTACTCTACTTGGATGCTTCCAGCTTGGATGGAAGAATTACTAAGGGAGGGCATGGAGGCTCTGGTACTCAGTTGGGCCCCCTCCAGCTTGGATACAAGATGTTACATGGGACAGACATAGTGGCTCTAGTACCCTGTTGCACCGCTTCTAGTTTGGATAAAAGATGTGATAAAGGAGGGCATGGGGGTTATGTAAACCTGTTGGTCTGTGTCGAGCTTGCAGAAGGACAAGTGGGTGGATACAAAACTTATTAATGCAAATGAATAAATGATAAAAATAAAAGTTCCATAAGATCAGGCGATCTGGCATAAACGTTTGGAAACAATTCTTAAACAACAGTTACATCGATCCTCACATCACCAAGAGCCTTAGGTATACGTATCTGCCTTGTGCATCAGCCTGAGAAGCAAAGGCGAAAATTCAAAGAACAGGGGGCCTCTTGGGACCGCACGGTGAGAAGGCGTTCCCCATCACAGCTCCAAAATGCTTCTCTAATTCCTGCACTTACAACAACATTCGCTTTCTCTTCCAGATAAGCTGCTAACAACATCCATCCACGTCTGCACACTTCATAAAATCTTTTTCTTTCCTCAATTTGACTTTTTGCAAACACGCTACCACATTCACTGGTTCTGCATCCCTCAAACACTTTTCCCATTATTCACTTAAACCTACTGTTACGGTATTAGTGTGGTGCCTAGGTACGCACGACGCGGGGCTCCCTGATCTACACCCACACCACTGTCCCTTCCTGGAGATAGCCCTGATGGTGGACACATCCAGGCCACCAACTCTGACCCTATGCTTCCTAGGGGAGGACAGGCAGAGACCTCCGTACCTATGCAAGAAAATACTACCCACTAGCACTGACAGGAAAGGCAGATGACAAAACCCACAAGAACAGTACAAACAGGACAGGCAGATGGTAAAGCCCTGGCTGATAACAGCAAGGTCTAGCGGACAAGCTAACAGAAGCAGGATAGAAAACAAGGAAGACAAGCTACCAGAAGCAGGATACAAACAGAGGAAGACTGGAAAGCCCTGGCTGATAACAGCGAGGTCTAGCAGACAAGCTGACAGAAGCAGGATAAAACCAAAGGCAGACTGGCTAGCAGACTGAGGGAATGGCACAAGGTACCAGGACCAGATTACCAGCAGACCCTGAACACAGACCAATACCACAAAGTACAGGACCAGACTAAACAATAATCGGCAACTCCCAGGTAGCCAGAGCTGGATCTTATAGGGAGGCGGGAGGAGCCGATAGGTAGATAGACCTGTCAATCACCAGCACACATCCCAGAGACATAGCAGGGTAATTAACCTGACTGAAAGGCACAGAAGCTGTTAACCCTGGCTCGTCTGGACAGAACAAGGTGTGCTGGCAAAATGAACTATGAGCTGACAGGCGTAACGCCTGCACATTGCGACCACTAAGTATTATAGGGAGCCTGCTCCCAACCTGGAATCTCAACACATTCATTCAAAACATACTTTTTCTTAAAAATAGACATGTTTTATGCAATATCACACTATTTATATGGATTAGACAGAGTTCTTAAAATTCCAGATTATCGGAACCCACTTGTCCTTCTTTAAAGCCGTATCCAAACTACTTGTTTAACAGTTGGCAAAACAGGCTGCCTCTAGCTTGGATGCAGGATGTGATGCGGGTGGCATATTAGCCTTTTACTCTCCAGCTCAGTACTATGGAGCGATTCCAGCAACCTGATTGGTTGTTTGGGTTCACTGATTCAACCTGATTGGTTGTTAGTACTGAGCTGGAGAGTAAAAGGCTAATATGCATACGGGTGGGCATGGAGGCTTTAATACCCTGTTGGGCCACGCCTATATTGGATAGAAGATGTGACATTGCCGGGCATGGAGGCTCTGGTACCCTGTTGGGCCACCTCTAGCTTGGATACAAGATGTGATTTGGACAGGCATGGAGGCCTTAGTACCTTGTTGGACCACTTTTAGCTTTGATAGAAGTTGTGATACAGGAGGGGCATAGAGGCTCTCTTACCCTGTTGGCCGACCTCTAGCTCAGATACAAGATTTGATATTGGGGGGGGGGGGGGAGGAGGCTCTGCCACCCTGTTGATCCACCTTTAGCTTGGTTTCAAGATGTAATACGCGGGGCATGGAGGCTCTAGTACCCTGTTGGGTGACCTCTAGCTTGGATACAAGATGTGATTTGGGCAGGCATGGAGGCTCTAGTACTCTCGATGGCCTGTACCTTGGATACAAGATGTGATTGGGGCTGGCAATTACCTAATACTTTGTTGGGCCATTTTTATCTTGGATACAAAATGTGATAGAGGCAGGCATAGAGGCTCTCTTTTTCTGTTGATCCACCTCAAGCTTCTATACAAGATGTGATATGGGCAGGATGGAGGCTCTAGTACTCTTTTGGGCAACTTCTAGCTTCGATACAAGATGTGATATAGGTTGGCATAGAAGTTCTAGTACTCTCTTGGACTGCCTGTAGCTTTTACGCACCATGTGATATGTTGGCCCTTCTAGCTTGGATAGAACATGTGATACAGTATGGCATATAGGCTCTTGTACCCTGTTGGGCTGTCTCTAGCTTGGATACTAGATGTGATGTATCGGGCATGGAGGCTCTAGTACACTGTGTTGGGCTGCATCTAGTTTGGATATGAGAAAGGATAGGGACCAGTATAGAGGCTCTAGTACCCTGTTGGGCCACCTCTAGCTTGGATACCAGATGTGATATGGTCAGGCATGGGGGTTATAGTACCCTGTTGGTCTGGCTCTAGCTTGGATACAGGATTTGATATTGGTGGGCATGGAGGCTCTAGTACCATGTTGTACTACCTCTTGCTTGGATACAAGATGTCATACAGGCGGGCATGGAGGCTCTAGTACCCTGTTGTACCACCCCTAGTTTGGATACAAGATGTGATACAGGGGGCATGGAGGCTCTAGTACCCTGTTGTACCACCTCTAGCTTGGATACAGGATGTGATACGGGGGGCATGGAGGCTCTAGTTCCCTGTTGTACTACCTCTTGCTTGGATACAAGATGTCATACAGGCGGGCATGGAGGCTCTAGTACCCTGTTGTACCACCCCTAGTTTGGATACAAGATGTGATACAGGGGGCATGGAGGCTCTAGTACCCTGTTGTACCACCTCTAGCTTGGATACAGGATGTGATACGGGTGGACATGGAGGCTCTAGTTCCCTGTTGTACCACCTCTAGCTTGGATACAGGATGTGATACGGGTGGGCATGGATGCTCTAGTACCCTGTTGGGCTGCCTCTAGCTTTGATATAAAACGTTATACAGGCAGCCAGGGAGGCTCTAATACCCTCTTAAGTCACCTCAAGCTTGGATAAGACGTGACACGGGTGGGAATGGAGGCTTAAGTACCCTGTTGAGCCACCTTTAGTTTGGATACAGGATGTAGTACGGCCGGCAGAGAGGCTTTAGTGCTTTCGTGGGCTGCCTGTAGCTTGGATGCAGCATGTGATATTGGTGGAAAAGGAGGCTTTATTACCTTGGGGGATGCCTTTAGCTTAGATACAATATGTGCTACAGGCAAGCTGGGAGGATCTAGTATGGATCCTCTGGTATGGAGGCTCTTTTGCTCAGTTGGGCCACTTCTAGCTTGGATAGAAGATGTAATACAAGGGCGAGTATAGAGGCTCTTACCCTGTTGGACCGCCTCTAGCTTGGATACAAGGTGATACAGGGGAGCATGGAGACTCTGTTGAGCTGCCACAAGCTTGGATACAAGATGTAATACATGTGTGCATACAGGATCTTTTGGGCCGCTTGTAACTTGGATACATATTGCTGAACTTTGGCCATCGTACCACTACTAGGGTTGACTGACTGTCATATGTGATTGCCCCCCAGACCATCACACCAGCAATGGCAGCAGGATTGAGGCGCTCATTCTGAGGTCTCCAGACTTAAACACGGCCGTTGTCAGAGCCCAAACTAAACTTGGATTAACTGAGAACAACCCGGTTCCACTATGCAGGGTCCAGTTTCATTGTTCACAACATCACTACATGCGGAGGTGACATTGGATGTCAGAGGCCGTACATGTAATGGGTGCTGTGAGATCAAACGTTTTTCAGCCAAGTGCCAGGAAATGGTTCTGACAGACATGGGCTTGTAATGATGGTGCCTCCTGTCTCTGGATGACGGACAACGAAACATTTGGAGCTGCAGGTGCTTGTTTGATGGTCAGATGATCCTCTGTACTGGTGGTCTGTAGGGGGCGTTTTAAGCCTGGCCACCTTGTGTGCCCCCATCCACTGGTCCCAACACCTCCTAATAGTCTGGTCAGTCGCTCCTCTCTACTGGTGGTCTGTAGGGGGCGTCCTGAGCCCGGTCACGTTGTATACCCCCCATCCACTGGTCCCAACACCTCCTAATAGTCTGGTCAGTCGCTCCTCTCTACTAGTGGTCTGTAGGGGGCGTCCTGAGCCCGGTCACGTTGTATACCCCCCATCCACTGGTCCCAACACCTCCTAATAGTCTGGTCAGTCGCTCCTCTCTTCTGGTGGTCTGTAGGGGGGCGTCCTGAGCCCAGTCACCTTGTATACCCCCATCCACTGGTCCCAACACCTCCTAACAGTCTGGTGAGAACGGCCCGCTGGGGGACAATTCATCAATACGACCATCCAGCTTCTCTCGTCCTAATAATCCGCCCCTCTCAGACTCTGGTAACGGGGTGAAATCTCTTCTCTGCGTCGTAGAGGTGTCTAGTGGTCAACAAGCTCTACACAAGTGGGAGAAGAGGTCACTACACACAAGGAGCCTCCAAGAATCTCTCATAGGCCAAGGCCACTTTTATGGCCACCAGTGATAAGACCATCCATCTAATTACCACAACTCTCATCATTTACAGATCTGCCTGAGATGAAACCGCATGTCAAATATTACAGCAAAACAACACCTTCTAGGGGTGTATTGCTTGTTTGACAATGAGTGTCATATGTGGTTGGGTTGAATCCACCAGGTTAGGAGCCACTTGCTGCAGCAGCTCTCTGTTCTGGTTGATAGAGGTGAATCATTCTATAAATTGCATGAATTTGCATATATACATTTGTGTGAATAAGCCCTCAAAGGAGTATGGCCAAGATAATTTTATCATCTTTCTATAATTTAGGTGATAAATATCCGATCAGTTGGGGTTTCGCTGCTGTGACCAAGCAGTGAGACCCCCCCCCCCCCCCTGAACGGAATTACCAAGTTCCCTTTCCCCACTCGCAGTGATGCCAGGATGAATGGAGCTGTGGCAGCTCATCCGCAGCTGTAACTCCCTTCATTTCAATGGGGTTGCTGGAAATAGCGGTGTACAAACCCTCGCCTGTCTACAGCAAAGCCATTGAAGCTGAATGGGGTACCACCACTGCTCTGTTCAATCTCCTCTTCACTATGAGTGGTGCAGTGAGGAGAGGGCACACAGGACCCCCATTCTCAGTGCTGAGACCCCCCCCACCCCCCCCCCCCCAGTCAGACATTTATCATCTGAGTAGATGCCAAAACTCTATTTTGAGAATACCCCTTTAAGGCTGCCTTCACGCATGGCAGAACCGCTGTGGAAATTGAGCACCATTTACAGTACAAGCCATGTGGACAGGAGTTAAATATTCTCCATCACATGGTGAAGAAAATTTCCACAACGTGTCCATTTGTGCTGCAGAGTTCTGCAGGGAATCCGCAATTGAACATGCGGCCAAATCCGTCCCATTTGGGTGCAGATTTTCTGCTGCTGAACTCCTGCATTGAATACGCGATGTGTGAAGGTGCCCGGAGGCACGGCTATGAACGCCAAGTATTACATGCTCTACACTCCGTCTCTGCCGGGTCAGACTGACTGCTCTGCAGAACTGCATATATTGTGGGAATACAGCTGAGGAGCAGCCAAGTCTATTGTGCTGGAATTAGGAGAAGCCATTGTTGTCTGGCAAGGTGGACTGAGGACTCGAGCAACTCGGATATGGTGGTGATTGCAAACCCTACAGCTCCCCCACTGGCCAGCAGACCCCAGTCTTCCAACCTATAACAGAAAACTGAAGTAATTAAAGTAGTAAAATCCCTCTAGAAGTTGTAATTAGAGACATGAATATATTGATACTGTAAGCAGAGAGCGCCCTCCGCTGGTGACAGAACTGCAGGAGTCGCGGACTGATAAAGGATTTATGGTGCCATTTGTCCATCTGGCTGAGAGACACAAAAAACCCTTCAAATATTGTTGGGAAACGTGAAATGGCATCTGAGAACGTCCTCCGGCACCGCTGCCTCCAGGACGGGCTGTCACTAAACAAAATACACCAGAAGTCTGACTAGGAGAAGTGTTATGGGGCGTGACTAAAAAGAATCAGAAATTGCGCAAACTTTAAAAACAAGAAAATCGCATGTAGCAGCGACATGATGCAACGTTTTTCCCAATAAAAAGGAATAACTGACGCTACAAATTTGCGTGTCCGTAGCAGCGATAGCGCAGCTGTTTTGTAGCAGCGATATTGCTGTCGGCCTGGGGATGCGGCCTCAGGCTGCTTTCACACGGGCTACAAACCGCATGTATGTGAAGCCCCTGCTCGCCAATGGCTTCTTTCACATCAGCGATGTTTTGTAGGCTGCTACATCGCAAGAATACAACATTGCGGCATGCCCTGTACAGTCGCGATTTCCTTGTTTATCGCTTCGCATGAACTTAATATTTTCGTGCAATGTGATTTTAACATTAGAAACTCCGATTAACTTTCTCCTGACAAAATCGCGCAAGAAAATCGCAAGTGGCAGCGACACAATGCTACAAAATCGCGTGCACACAGTGGCAACATGGAAGCGATATCACTGTCGCCCCTGTAAAACAGGCCTGAAGAGTTCTCGGAGTCATTTTAGTTTTTCTCATTGTTCTGCCCATGCTCATAAATAATTATAATGGGAGCATTTGTGCAACGGCCCCTGAAGCTCTAGCGACGCATCTCCAGTCTCCCCCAGTTCTGCTGTGTGTTCCTTGCTGCAGTCAGTCACTGAATGGGCCATCATCGGCTGCTGCAGCCAGTTAAAAGTCTCATTGGTAGAACACTGCTGTCTGATTGGCTGCAGCATGAAACACAGTGCAAGTGGGGAGGATGGAGATGTACCACTGGAGCTGCAGGGACCGGTACATAGAAGCTCCTTTATTATAACCCCAATTTTTTTTTTAAAAGTCACCCGATGTATAAAATGCAAATAAATTTAAAGAAAAACAGATTACAATGATTTGTAGATTTCATATAAACTCGATTTTATACACAATAGAACTTATAAGGGGAAACTTTTTTCAATTTAATTTAGAAATTTAGCTGTGAAACACATCTCACCAAATTAGGGCGGGGCCGTGTCAACTGTTGTGTAGCACCCCTACTTCAGGGAACTGAGAACAATTGCTGGAGTTTTGGCATGTTGTCCTATTCTTGTCTGATGTAGGATTCTAGCTGCTGTACAGTCTTGGGTCATCTTTGCCACATTCTTTGTTTCATATGTCAAATGTTTTCTATTGGTAGAAGGTCTGGACTGCAGGAGGCCGGTTCACCCCGGACTCTTCTCCTGTGAAGCCGTTGTGAAGGATGCAGTATATGGTGGAAGGTCCGGACTGCAGGGGGCAAGTTCACCCTGGACTCTTCTCCTGTGAAGCTGTTGTGATGGATGCAGTATATAGCGGAAGGTCCGGACTGCAGGAGGCCGGTTCACCCGGACTCTTCACCTGTGAAGCTGTTGTGATGGATGTAGTATATGATGGAAGGTCTGGACTGCAGGCGGCCGCTTCACCCTGGACTCTTCTTCTGTAGCCACGCTGTTGTGATGGATGTAGTATGTGGTGGGAGGTCCGGACTGCAGGCGGCCTGCTCACCACGGACTCTTCTCCTGTGAAGGTGTTGTGATGGATGCAGTATATGGTGGAAGGTCCAGACTGCAGGAGGCCGGTTCACCCCAGACTCTTCACCTGTGAAGCTGTTGTGATGGATGTAGTGTATGGTGAAAGGTCTGGACTGCAGGTGGCCGCTTCACCCTGGACTCCTCTCTTCTGAAGCCGTTGTGATGGATGCAGTATACGGTGGAAGGTCCGGACTACAGGAGGCCGGTTCACCCCGGACTCTTCGCATGTGAAGCTGTTGTGATGGATGTAGTATATGGTGGAAGGTCCGGACTCTTCGCCTGTGAAGGTGTTGTGATGGATGCAGTATATGATGGAAGGTCTGGACTGCAGGAGGCGGGTTCAGCCTGGACTCTTCTTCTGTGGCCATGCTGTTGTGATGGATGTAGCATATGGTGAAAGGTCCAGACTGCAGGAGGCCGGTTCACCCCGGATACTTCACCTGTGAAGCTGTTGTGATGGATGTAGTGTATGGTGGAAGGTCTGGACT